>NW_028169332.1:0-10748 GCF_963971535.1 Notolepis coatsorum | reverse complement strand
GCATAATAAAGACACGTACAGTATAGGTCAAATGTAAGGGCCAAGCGGCAATAACACCTACATTACAATACACAAATGCATGAGCTATCCTAGCAAAGATATAGGCCTGCACTGTAGGGGTGTAATAACGATGCGACCTCACAACGATTAATTTCGATTACGATTATTCAGGCAACGATTCAATGCATCGTGAAATCTCTTCATTTGACCACGATTCGATTCGATTCGATTAATTTTCGATTACATTTCTATCAGTTAATTCCCCAAAACATTTTGAATACACAAATGTGGTTGGGGGAACTGATTCACTCAGCTTGAATGGACTATGTAAGGGATAATGTATAGCTACGAGGTCATTGTCGCAAAATAATTGACCGACACGTAGTTTAAAATACCGAGCCGCTTCGGCGAGGTGTTTTAAACGTCAGTGAAGGTCAATTATTTTGCGACAATGACCGAGTAAAGCTATACATTATCCCGCTTATTACATGGCTAACTTACTAACAATATACCTAATTCATTTGACAAATCGCAGTTGTTCTGTGGCTCTGTCAGCCCAAATAAAGTGATTATTATTATCGCGGGCAGCCTCTGTTCTGGCTCCGCTGTAATCTACACACACTCCGCTGTCAGTGCAGTCGCGGCAGGTGTGTCTGATTTGCTGCACTGATGTGGGCTTGATTGCGAACAGCTGCGCACATCGGTCATTATTGTCCCACAGCGGTCATTATTGAAAAATAATGACCGCTGTCGGGGGGGCTATTGACCAATCACAAGCAAGCATTTCGGCGAATGTGAAAACGCCATGTAATAAAGGTCAATAAAAACAATACACACACAAACAAAAACATATATATATATTTTTTTTTTGACTAATTTAGATTATAATCGATTCTAACATATTCAAATCGATGCAGTTGAATCGTCACATTAGAATTGATGCATTTCGATTAATCGATGCGTCGTTACACCCCGACCAGGCTGCCTACAAGGAGTCCAGGCCTCTTATTAAATGGTTAACCACCACATACAGATAAGTAAAATAATATCTTGCCACAATTAAGACATGAGAGAGGTCAAAATGCGAAGGCCACATAGCAACAAAACAGCCAATAATAATGCAAAGATGCAAACAGAAATAGGCCAGGCTGCCTCCTCAGTCCTGTCCAACAGGTAGCCTATCCATCACATAGCTGCAACATCTACCCGTCAAACTCAATACAATGCTATAACAGTTAATCATCAGTTCATTTGGAATAGTCCTGATCTTAAACAGTAGCCATAGAGACCTGGGCTCAGCTGCTACCATGATGAAGACCATGGTATGGGACTGGCAATGATTTCAGTGAATATGAGATAAAAGTAGGGCTGGGCGATATGGCCAAAAACGTTATCGCGATAAAATTATAAAATTATTTTCATATAACTCGATATCGATAATTATCGTCGATATAATGTCTGTCAAGTTTAATTAACTTCTTATGCCCAGCGCCGATGGACGGGCTATTAATAGACTTGTTTTGCTGCTGCGAATGTCTCTGTTGATGTCGTCATCAGTCCGCGCACGTTAGCAGTTAGCTAGAGCAAGCGGTGTATCCCATGACAATGTACTAAATATGACCCTAAAATACTCCGTTTCGCCCCAATACATTGCAACGACGTCCACCGCATACCCCACACTACTCTAACCGTTACCCTCAGAATTCATGCCACACACCCACTCGGCACGTAAACTATAAAATAGCGCCGTGCAAGCTAATTATCCTAGCCAGCCTTGTTTACTACTTGAGTCATACCTCTCTACGTCTCATTCCGCTGTCGGCCATCTCCTTCACTGATTGGTTGTTAGTGCGTGTGCTCATATCCAAGCTTGGAAAATCGATATATCTAAACTTTGCGACCACGTTTCATGTTTATTTCGAGGAAATAATTTATCGCGATAGTTATCGTTATCGTTTTATCGCCCAGCCCTAGATAAAAGTTGTCACATTTCTCCACAGGGGTTCCAGTCCAGGAAAAAAGGAGAAATGAGAGGTGTTTCTACATTTACATGTAGTCATTTAGCTGACGCTTTTATCCAAAGCGACTTACAAAACGGGTGTGGGTCGTCTTGCTGTCAGTATCATTAACGGCAGACCCCTCTTACACTCAGAGGAGGTGGGAGGTATAATCCGCTTTCTGTGCAACGTTTTGCTCGCGTTTTTTTCCTGACGCTTTGTCTTGTGACCTGTAGTCGCAGAACTTGCCCAGTGTTAGCGAGTGTGCGTTACGAGAACCGCGTACGAGTGTATACCTTTTCGGAGAAGTGTTTTTGTATCTGCACAACATACTGTTCATCCCAATTTTCCATCTAGAGCAGGGGTCGGCAACCTGCAGCCTCAAGGCCGCATGCGGCTCTTTAGCCAATCAGCTGCGGCTCCCTGGCCAAAAAAAAATATTTAATTTTTTTAACTTTTTTTATTTTTTTTTATTTTGGAGATCGCTGTCATACTGTGACACTGAAATGAAAAAATATTTCATCAACTAAGATATTTAGTCAACAAAAGGCTTACCTGTATGCCTGATATGTGGAGCGAAATTTGCGAACAACAAAAAATTTACTTTTTATTTTAAAAATAAATAGATTTCCACAAATAAGGGAAGGACTCTAATAGAGCTGCATAGTTCTGTGTTTTATTTAAAAATAGGTCTACACAGCCAGTATTTTTTCTCCTCTTCATAATAGTTTGAGGTTTTCCTTTGTTATAACAGGTAAAAACAGCAATTAAAAAGTCAAACATTTTCTTTTTGTTGCTTTATAATCCCATTAATGCGACAAACTGTGTGCTATAAGTATAAAGTATAATAAATCGCAGATTACTTTGGGTATGCAATTGTCAGGCGTTTTATGCTAAATGTGGGGTATGCTTGGGGATATATAAAACGTTATACACTGTGTTATCTTCATTTTAAGGGTAAATAGGTTGTGCGGCTCCCTGAGCATTTTATTTTGTGGGACGGGGGAAAAGTGGCTCTTTTGATGGTAAAGGTTGCTGACCCCTGATCTAGAGTGAACAGCCTTTCTTCCTTCCTCTCCACTGCAAGCTGGTCCAGTTAGCCGGGAAAGAGGGGCATGGTGAGGTTAGCGTCGGCCTTTCCCTCTATCGAGCTCCAGCTTCTGCTACCCTGCATGTCCTGCGTCGCTGCCCCGGACGTCGGTGTGTCTGTGCCGGCCATAGTGCCAGCAGGAGTAACGTCAGTGTCAGTTGTTGTCACGTCAACATTTGCGGTCGATGCCTTGGTCTCGTTGCTCTTCAGAGTTGATTATTTTTTTTGCGAGTAAGCTTCCTTGTTTGATTTGTATGGTATGCTTGTTGACTTCTATTCAACAAAGAAGCAAGTAAAGTAATTGCTAATTAATTTACATTTACATTTTGTCATTTAGCTGATGCTTTTATCCAAAGCGACTTACAAGTTCTGTACGACAAGTCAGCAGGAAGGGCACGACTCTTTCAGCTGAGTAACAATGTTCATCAAAGTGTTTTTTTTATCAACTTTTTCTCCCCATTTTTCTATTTTTCTCCCGTCCCCAATTTCGTATCGTCCAATTCTACCCTCCCCTGTCTCGAACGCTGTTAGGCCATGCCTCCCACAAGCCGGCTGCAATGTGGACAAAGCCTTGCATCACGTGTCCCCTCCGGTACTCGAGGAAGCAGCCGTCGCATCTTTTCACCTGCACAGCGCGATCTCTCAGCGGCGAGGAGTAACGTGTGGGAGGCTCACGCTGCCCCCGTCGCTTCCTGATTCTACTGCGCAGGCGCACCAACCGACCTGTAGGAGTCGCTGTCCACAACGTCCCGTCCCCACCCACCAGCTTCCCACCCCCTAACACTTGCCAATTGTATTAGTATGAACGACCAGCCAGCAACGCCGAGAGCTGGGCTCGAACCCAGCATCTCCTGCGTTGGTGGCGAGCACCTTGCCCACTGTGCCAACCTCAAAGTGTTGAAACTTGAGTGCTGCAGTGTTGAGTGCATAGTAGTTAGTATCTTTTTCTTTTTTTTGTGCACATAATGTTTGAGTTGATGAACATAAACGAAACGTACGACATTGCACTGCCATGCTTGGATGGTGGTGATGGTACAGTAGTAGGGCTGGACAATTAATCGAGTTTAAATTTCAATACAACTGTTGTCTTCCCCACAATCATGAAAACAAGATAATTGAGATAAAACAATGATTGTGCTACACATGCCATGTCTCTCTCATTTTGTCTTCATCAATGAGTAATCGCGTGTTTTAATAATTGTGATTTCAATATCAATCAAAATCATTGCGATTATTATGGTTGTTGCCATAATAATAATCAAGCAGCCCTCTAGGTGACGGTAGGAATAACATGTCGGTATAGCCAGGTCTTTATTATAGTGCAGCGGTTCCCAAACTTTTTTGGCCGTGCACCCCCTGTCACCTCCCGACCTAGCTGACGCACCCCCCAATGGGTTTCTGTTAGAATTTTTTTTATTTTTATTAAATTTTTTATTTTATCTCTTCCCACGGCGACTTTATTTAATTAAAATGTTCACGACAACATGGATGCATGTACTCTGCCAGCATGTTTAATATCCATAATACTAAAGGTTTGACTAAGATTTTTATGAAATTTTATTGTTACAAAAAAAGATTTTTTATTTTTTATTTTTTTTTAACCACCTTTTCACGTCACGCACCACCTAGAGGGCGCACAGTTTGGGAGTGAATTGTTGATGAATACCCCCATGCATGACTCATCAGACCTATCGATACTGGTCTGTCTGGAGGCTGTGATGAGACGAACTACTATAACGAACTAAAACGCAAAAAAAGAACGCAAAAAAATTAACGAACTAAAACGAAAACGCAAAAAAAACGAACACAACATTTTTTACGAACAAAAACAAAAACGCAAAAAAACGAACGCAAAAAAATTAACAAACTAAAACAAAAACGAACTAAAACAAAAACGCAAAAAAAGAACACAAAAAGATTTACGAACTAAAACAAAAATGCAAAAAAACGAACGCAAAAAAATTAACGAACTAAAACAAAAACGCAAAAAAAGAATGCAAAGAAATTTACGAACTAAACACAAAAAAACTAACGAAACAAAACGAACGCAAAAAAATTTACGAACTAAAACAAAAAAGAAAAAAAAAAAAAAAGAAAAAAAAAGTAACAAACTAAAAAAAAAACGCAAAAAAAAAAAAAAAACATTAACGAACTAAAACGAACACAAAAACAGGGTCTCTCTACCTGACACCACCAGGGTCTCTCTACCTGACACCACCAGGGTCTCTCTACCTGACACCACCAGGGTCTCTCTACCTGCATTTGCGGAGCTAATGATGCTAATGATGGAGCATCGCCGTCGGTTGTGTGATAGTAAAGGGCTAACCTTCTGTATTGTCACAGTGAAAGGGTTAAATAGAGCCTTTTGTTGATTTTTATCTAGTTTTAGCTGATGGAGGCTGTGATGAGGCCTATAGATACTGGTCTGTCTGGAGGCTGTGATGAGGCCTATAGATACTGGTCTGTCTGGAGGCTGGGATGAGGCCTATAGATACTGGTCTGTCTGGAGGGAGGCTGTGATGAGGCCTATAGATACTGGTCTGTCTGGAGGCTGTGATGAGGCCTATAGATACTGGTCTGTCTGGAGGCTGTGATGAGGCCTATAGATACTGGTCTGTCTGGAGGCTGTGATGAGGCCTATAGATACTGGTCTGTCTGGAGGCTGTGATGAGGCCTATAGATACTGGTCTGTCTGGAGGCTGTGATGAGGCCTATAGATACTGGTCTGTCTGGAGGCTGTGATGAGGCCTATAGATACTGGTCTGTCTGGAGGCTGTGATGAGGCCTATAGATACTGGTCTGTCTGGAGGCTGTGATGAGGCCTATAGATACTGGTCTGTCTGGAGGCTGTGATGAGGCCTATAGATACTGGTCTGTCTGGAGGCTGTGATGAGGCCTATAGATACTGGTCTGTCTGGAGGCTGGGATGAGGCCTATAGATACTGGTCTGTCTGGAGGCTGGGATGAGGCCTATAGATACTGGTCTGTCTGGAGGCTGTGATGAGGCCTATAGATACTGGTCTGTCTGGAGGCTGTGATGAGGCCTATAGATACTGGTCTGTCTGGAGGCTGGGATGAGGCCTATAGATACTGGTCTGTCTGGAGGCTGGGATGAGGCCTATAGATACTGGTCTGTCTGGAGGCTGTGATGAGGCCTATAGATACAGGTCTGTCTGGAGGCTGTGATGAGGCCTATAGATACTGGTCTGTCTGGAGGCTGTGATGAGGCCTATAGATACTGGCCTGTATGGAGGCTGTGATGAGGCCTATAGATACTGGTCTGTCTGGAGGCTGTGATGAGGCCTATAGATACTGGCCTGTCTGGATGCCTTGAGGCTAGGGATGTCCGATATTATCGGCCTACCGATATTATCGGCCGATATCGGCATTAAAATGTGATATCGGAAAATATCGGTTTTTTTTTACCCAGGCAAGCAAGTAAGAACAAATTCTGATTTTATTTATTGTCAAAAGTATGCATAATGTTGTGTTAATTCCACAACAAGAAATATGTAATGTTAATGACCTGACATTTTTTTATTTTTTGGGGGGGAAACCCTGCATATATCGGTATCGGTTGATATCGGTTGATATCGGTATCGGAAATTAAGAGTTGGACAATATTGGTATATCGGTATCGGTAAAAAAGCCAATATCGAGCATCCCTACTTGAGGCCTATAGATACTGGCCTGTATGGATGCTGTGCGGCAGGGAGGCCTATATCGATGAGACTCCATGTGTTACTGAAGCACGACTCTTGCCCCTGCAGGCCGCTCACACACCATCTATACTGTGAAAAGACCTGGAGAGCAGGAGGCAGCTGGGATAAACAATGGTAGCAACCTGCTGGGTTAAGCTGCCCAGGCAGACAAGAAAGCAGTGAATGAATAAATGACCTTTATTTATAGAGCACCCTTCACAGCACGAATGCACAGGGTGCTTTACACTACAGCTTAATATAAAAACACAATAAAATAAATGACAACAAACAAACAGCAGTTAAAAACAGTGAAACCAGATAGAAAAAGTAGAATAAAAAAATTTGAATAAAATCATGAGTCACTAATTAAAACAAAACTATAGAACAGTGAGGACAAGAAAAAGCACCTATGCATGATCAAAGGCCTGTCTGAACAAATGTGTTTTTAGTTGTTTTTTAAAAGAGTTTTCAGAGGGGGCAGTTGGCAGGTCCAGGGGGAGAGCGTTCCAGAGCCTTGGTGCCGTCACCTGGAAGGCTCGATCACCCCTTGTTTTCAGCCTGGACCTGGGGACCACCAGGAGGTGCTGACCGGCAGATCTGAGTGAGCGGGTGTTGGTGTAGGGATGGATGAGTTCAGTGATGTAGATAGGGGCCTGACCGTGGAGTGCTCTGAAAGTGAAAGTGAGGACTTTGAAGTGAACTCTATAGTGAACCGGGAGCCAGTGCAGGGATACCAGAATGGGAGTGATGTGGCATGATTTTTTTGACCTTGTGAGTAGCCTGGCTGCAGCATTTTGGACCATTTGTAGTACAGTATATACACTCAGGAGGAACACAGATGGAATAAACATGGTATAGACGACGCAATCTGACCTGGGATCTGATTTCAGCATGTTGTTGAATCCAGACTGTGTGTGTGCGTCAAGTCAAGTCAAGTAAATTTTATTTGTATAGCACATTTCTAGGCAACGGCAGCTGGCACCAAAGTGCTTCACAGGCAGGTTGATAAAAAGACAAAATTGATACAATGCAAGATATAAAATAAAAAAAACACAGTAAAACAATGAATGTAATAAAATCAGGTAGGACACAGTAAAACAAAGAAGATAAAAAGTTGCCAGGGGTCTAGTGGTGATTAAGTGGGGGGGAAGGCCAGGGAGAACAGGTAGGTTTTTAAAAGTGATTTAAAAACCTGCACGGTCTGGGCGGCCCGTATATTGATGGGGAGGCTGTTCCACGGTCTAGGCGCTGCGGTGGAGAAGGCTCTGTCTCCCCTAGTCTTGAGCCTAGTTCTAGGCACCACCAATAGCAGCTGGTCAGCTGATCTGAGGGATCTGTGGGGGGTGTGGCAGGTGCAGGAGCTCGGATAATATTTGTGTCCTTTAAACATTGTCTTTATGTGGACATAAATAAAGTGCATGCGTGCGTGTGTGGTCATTTTAAATATTTGTATCGGAAGCATGTATATAGAAATAGATATTCGTCCAATGTCATATGGTTTACAGCATTTAACAAGGACAATAGAGAGAGAGAGAGAGAGAGAGAGAGAGAGAGAGAGAGAGAGAGAGAGAGAGAGAGAGAGAGAGAGAGAGAAAGAGAGGTGCTAAAAAGTGCAAAAAAACACCCAGCACTACTTTTACTTTGAGTTAATGTTCAGTTCGTATGCTGTTGAACATGAATGACTGGTGATGACCAGATGTGATCTTTAAGGACCAACCTAACTCTCTCTCTCTGGGTGTGAACTCGGTTAATTCCGTGAGCCATGAACACCATGACTGGAGGGACGTCATCTTTCGGTGCGAGCGCTCCTCGGAGGATGTGGAGTGTTTTCTCCAGTCGCCGAGACACACGTTTTTTAGAAAGCATTAGCCCGAAGTAAACCAAGCAAGGAAGGAGGGGGGGGGGGGGGGGGCAAAAAATCCTCTTCCATAATTGATAACTTGAGTTATTTCAGTTGAGAACCTTTTCTTTTTTTTCGAAAACGCTTCCATTTGAAGTGAGGGCCGATGTTAACCCTAATTGAGCGTGAACTAACTCCACCCCCCGGAGAGGCGGAGAGCTGGCGTTGCCAGAACACGCTGGAGCCAAGCGGAGACCACATTGGCAAATCGCTTTGTTGCGTTCGACATCATCAATCTCCATGCGTAAGAATAGCAAACTTCAATACAAGGTATTGATCACAGGAACCTTTGGAAATGGCTAAGGTCAGGTCCCGTCGACTTTAAAAAGTTGTGCCGTGATTGATTTTAAATTCTATACCCACTTTCCTTCCGGTTTTTGGAACTTAGCGGGGGAGAGTGGGGAGAGAGAAAAAAGAGTGGTCATGTGTCTGATGAATCCATCATCGTTAGGTGGAGAAAATGATTTCCTGACAAGGATGTAAATTAGAGAGGGGACATGTTTTAGAAAGAGAGAGAGAGAGAGAGCATGAGAGAGAAGGTGAGGACAGAGAGAGAGAGAGCAAAATAGAGAAATAAAGAAATACTTTTATACTGTACTGACGTTAATTTATGCCCGCAGTCAGTTTCTTACTGTACTCCCTCTGCAGTTAATGTTTTGATGGGTGCAATGTGTGTCTTCACTTTTCTTTTTTATTATTATTATTATTATTATTATTATTATTATTATTATTATTATTATTATTATTATTATTATTATTATTATTATTATTAGTATTAGTAGTAGTATTACATTTAAGTTTTGTATTAATATTAATAATACTGTAGTAGTAGTAGTAGTAGTAGTAGTAGTAGTAGTAGTAGTAGTAGTAGTAGTAGTAGTAGTAGTAGTAGTAGTAGTAGTAGTAGTAGTAGTAGTAGTAGTAGTAGTTTATTTGTCACGTATAAAGTACATTACAGTGAGATGCTTGGTTCATACACATACAGCTCATTATAATAATATTCCACAATTATTACATTTGGTAGTAATAAGGGCACACATCAATTCACAACAACATGCACATTAAGTTGATACATGCAGGACTAGTCTTGAGACAGATGCACACGCTCACACTATGGACACTTTACAGAAGGAAAGATCACTTTAAGTATAGTAGAGCTTAAGATTGTATAATATAGCATTGTATAGCAGTGTACAACATAAAGACCCAATGCCTCATCCGAAGCTAACAGTGTACTGCACTGCCACAGGACCTAGCATGTCCTACCATGCTCTGTAAATAACTCATGTACAGATACCGATATGCCTACTTTGTTTACTTGTTTATTGCACTATGTCGCACTATTGGTTGGACTCTTATATTATATTATTAGTGTATTATGCACATCGTTGCGGGCGAGACCCCCCGCATTTCACTGTATACCTGTATGCCGTGACAAATAAAACTCTTGTATCTTGTATCTTGTATGTGTCTCTCCGCTGCCATATAGGCGCGTAGTAGTAGTAGTAGTAGTAGTAGTAGTAGTAGTAGTCATCATAGTAATAATAATAATGATAATATGGCCTTGTTAACATGTGGTGGTGGCTAATTAAAGGTTTCCTCTCGGGGGGATTAAAACAGTTAATTAATCAATCAATCCATACAATCAATTGGTCAATACAGGGGAGATAAGGAGGTTAAAGACAAAGCCTGAGGGGGAGATGCTGTTGCTAATCGGTGAGGAGAGGGGAGGGAGGGAGGGAGGGAGGGGACAGTGTCTCTGTGTGTCAGAAAAGTCTTATTCAAATCAGAGGCTATCATCACAAATGTATCAGTTAATTGATCTCTCACTGGTCGTTTACAAGGGGAGCAATTTACATTCCCTTCATTTGTTCCATGTGTTTGTTGAACTCCATGTATCTCTGTGTGTGTGTGTGTGTGTGTGCGTGTGTGTGTGTGTGTGTGCGCGTGTGTGTGTGTGTGTGTGTGTGTGTGTATATGTCTGTGCGTTCAATGAGAGGGATAGAGAGGTATTTGCGTGTGTGCATGAACACTCACACACAGACACACACACACCTACA
>NW_028169333.1:10000-19075 GCF_963971535.1 Notolepis coatsorum | reverse complement strand
GAGGGATCTGGCAAAGATAGTTTTATGACCAGAAAAAACCTTTCTCTGCACCTTCCTCAACATCCCAGGGAACTAATGGGATAACTGGGGATGTTGTTTGCTCCTGACAAGAGTCTCAAAGTCTGGGGTGATGGTAGACAAAGCAACTCTGAGGTCATGCTCAATGTCCAATCTGTTCCTCCGCTTTGTCTTCAGCTGGACCAGAGCTGAGAAGCCACTTTCACAAAGATAGGTAGTGCACTTTTTTTTTTTCTTTTTCTTTTTTTTTACACACATCCGCGACCCACTCAAAATGGCCCCGCGACCCACTTTTGGGTCGCGACCCACCAGTTGAGAAACACTGTTTTAAATGATGAAATATTTTTTCATTTCAGTGTCACAGTATGACATCGATCTCCAAAATAATAAAAAAAAGTAAAATTAAAATAAAAAAGTTAAAAACAATTTAAATAATTAAAAAAAAAATTGAGGCCCCTCGTCACTAGAGGCCCACGGGCCGCGGCCCAAGCGGCCGGTCGTTAATCCGGCCTGGTGAGGAGGTTGTCTGCACGTTCGGGGGAAAGAAAGAAAAACAACAAACACAGGTTGTTTCTGCGAAACATCCACAGTGATTTATTATGTCCGACATTTAGATCCTAAGATTCATGAATGCATCCTCACACATCTATCGTTCTGTCTCTGTCTCTCAGTGTCTGTCTCTCAGTGTCTGTCTCTCAGTGTCTGTCCCTCTTTCTTCTGCCTCTGGCTCTGTCTATCTCTATCTCTCTGTTTCTCTCCCTCTTCTGTCTTTTTCTCTGTCTCTCTCTCTCTCTCTCTCTCTCTCTCTGTCGATCTCTGTCTCTCTGTTTCTGTCCCTCTTCTGTCTTTTTCTCTGTCTATCTCTATCTCTCTGTTTCTCTCCCTCTTCTGTCTTTTTCTCTGTCTCTCTCTCTCTCTCTCTCTCTCTCTGTCGATCTCTGTCTCTCTGTTTCTGTCCCTCTTCTGTCTTTTTCTCTGTCTATCTCTATCTCTCTGTTTCTCTCCCTCTTCTGTCTTTTTCTCTGTCTCTCTCTCTCTCTCTCTGTCTATCTCTATCTCTCTGTTTATCTCCCTCTTCTGTCTTTTTCTCTGTCTCTCTCTCTCTCTCTCTCTGTCGATCTCTGTCTCTCTGTTTCTGTCCCTCTTCTGTCTTTTTTCTCTGTCTATCTCTATCTCTCTGTTTCTCTCCCCTCTTCTGTCTTTTTCTCTGTCTCTCTCTCTCTCTGTCTATCTCTATCTCTCTGTTTCTCTCCCTCTTCTGTCTTTTTCTCTGTCTCTCTCTCTCTCTCTCTGTCGATCTCTGTCTCTCTGTTTCTGTCCCTCTTCTGTCTTTTTCTCTGTCTCTGTCTCTCTGTCTCTGTCGATCTCTGTCTCTCTGTTTCTGTCCCTATTCTGTCTCTCTTTCTTTTTGTGTCCCCCCTTCTGTCTCTCTTTCTCTCTGGCTCTCTCTGGCTCTCTCTCTCTCTTTCTCTCTGGCTCTCTCTCTCTCTCTCTCTCTCTCTCTCTCTCTCTCTCTCTCTCTCTCTCTCTCTCTCTCTCTCCGCATGTTTCTTTTTCTCTCACTGTCTGTCTGATCTCTATCTCCATGACAAGTATTTTTTAATGTCCTTCCCTCTCTCTCTCTTCCTCTTCATTCCCTCCCTCTCTCTCTCTCTCTCTCTCTCTCTCTCTCTCTCTCTCTCTCTCTCTCTCTCTCTCTCTCTCTCTCTCTCTCTCTCTCTCTCTCTCTCTCTCTCTCTCTCTCTCTCTCTCTCCCTCTCTCCCTCTTCATTCCTCCCTCTCTCTCTCTCCAGTCCAGAACCACTAAACCACATGTCCGTAGGGCCTCAGCAGAGAAGGCCTGGCGCGGGTGAGTTTGGACGCGTTCCCTGCACCTTTTCCCGCTCATTCCGTAGTTTCTTTGGCGGCCGGTTAACGCCAGGCGCTCGCAACAGCTTGTCAGTCCAGACACCGTAAATAATTCAGATTTGAAATACATTACAGCGTTTGACATTTTCAACAAAAAAAAAAAAAAAAACTAAAAACATTGAATGGGATACAAATTAAGCCATTACTCAAATGAGACCATCTGGTCTGTGGTTGGGGAAAAAATAACAACATTTCCTGTATCTCTTTTGGATTAACAGAGTATTTCATCCTCAAGCATTTTTTCTTGTTTTGTTTCCATGCAACTATGGAAGTGGCGTGAAGTGGTTACCACACAGCTACAGGCATGACATCACAAGATGTCTCCTTTAATCAGTCTCTGTGTAATCTTAAACAAACAAACAGCAATACGGCTGACTTCACTGTTTCATGGAGGTCTGTTTTAGAGCTAGAAGGAAGATATAGGTATAGTTGGAAACTAGAGATCTTAGGGAATCCGTGAGAACCAGGTCACTTTATGCTAATAGGGAAAGATAATGAAATTGTGATTCATGTAATTTATGGCTGAGTCAAAACTGTCCTTGTTTCTTTTTTTTCTTTTCTTATTTCACGTTATTTGTATGTGGTTGAATGTAAATCTTACAAATAGCACCTTCTCTGTCTCAATAAAGAACCTTCTCTCCTGTGTCTCCTCTCCTGTGTCTCCCTCTCAGCCTTCTTACTGTCTCAATAAAGAACCCTTCTCTCCTGTGTCTCCTCTACTCTGTCTCCCTCTCAGCCTCCCTACTGTCTCAATAAAGAACCCTCTCTCCTGTGTCTCCTCTACTCGGTCTCCCTCTCAGCCTTCTTACTGTCTCAATAAAAAAACCTTCTCTCCTGTGTCTCCTCTACTCCGTCTCCCTCTCAGCCTTCCTACTGTCTCAATAAAGAACCTTCTCTCCTGTGTCTCCTCTACTCTGTCTCCCTCTCAGCCTTCCTACTGTCTGAATAAAGAACCTTCTCTCCTCTGTCTCCCTCTCAGCCTTCCTACTGTCTCAATAAAGAACCTTCTCTCCTGTGTCTCCTCTACTCTGTCCTCCCTCTCAGCCTTTATACTGTCTCAATAAAGAACCTTCTCTCCTCTGTCTCCCTCGCAGCCTTTATACTGTCTCAATAAAGAACCGTCTCTCCTGTGTCTCCCTCTCAGCCTTTATACTGTCTCAATAAAGAACCTTCTCTCCTGTGTCTCCCTCTCAGCCTTCCTACTGTCTCAATAAAGAAACCTTCTCTCCTGTGTCTCCTCTACTCTGTCTCCCTCTCAGCCTTCCTACTGTCTCAATATAGAACCTTCTCTCCTGTGTCTCCTCTACTCTGTCTCCCTCTCAGCCTTCTTAAATTCTCAATAAAGAACCTTCTCTCCTGTGTCTCCTCTACTCTGTCTCCCCTCTCAGCCTTCCTACTGTCTCAATAAAGAACCTTCTCTCCTGTGTCTCCTCTACTCTGTCTCCCTCTCAGCCTTCCTACTGTCTCAATAAAGAACCGTCTCTCCTGTGTCTCCCTCTCAGCCTTCCTACTGTCTCAATAAAGAACCTTCTCTCCTGTGTCTCCTCTACTCTGTCTCCCTCTCAGCCTTTATACTGTCTCAATAAAGAACCTTCTCTCCTGTGTCTCCCTCTTAGCTTCCTACTGTCTCAATAAAGAACCTTCTCTCCTGTGTCTCCCTCTCAGCCTTCCTACTGTCTCAAATATAGAACCTTCTCTCCTGTGTCTCCTCTCCTGTGTCTCCCTCATCAGCCTTCCTACTGTCTCAATAAAGAACCTTCTCTCCTGTGTCTCCTCTACTCTGTCTCCCTCTCAGCCTTCCTACTGTCTCAATAAAGAACTTTCTCTCCTGAGCCTTTATACTGTCTCAATAACTTGTCATTTGGCTGACCGCTTTCATCCAAAGCGACTTGCTAAATTGTGAACAACAAGTCCGCCGCCGAGGGTCCGGGCGGACGGTTGTCGAACTCCAGTGCTACTTCCCGTTCCTCGACATTCTCATCTCATCACCGTGTGAGACGGGGGTACACGTCCGAAGGGCGTAGAGAAAAATAAAACCTTTTTATCTTTTCTGTGGCCCCTTTGCTCCGCTCCGTCCCCTGCGTGACTTCGTCGAGGAGCCGTATATCAAACAGGGAGGGAGGACGGGGGCATCCAGGGGTGGTGCCTGTTCAGGGTTCCTTCTTCTTCCGTGCTCTCTGTGGGCTCGCAGCCAACCGCTAGATAATATGACCTCACAGGGGCCGGCCGAGGCTGTGGGAGGAGTGGGACTCGTCCGCCGTGTGATTGATGTCTCCTCCTGCTAGAGAATCACTTAATCAGCACATTGTTAGCGGGATAGCGAGGCTGCGTAGGACAGCGCTCAGTGTCTTCATCATCATCATCATCATCATCCCACGCCGTCGGGGGAGGGGTGCTAACCTCGTGTCAGCTCTTACTAATGTTAGGAGCAAGTTGTTTACAGTAAAGAGGAGTGGTTCATAGTGAGGTTTGACTGACTGACTGACTGGCTGACTGACTGGCTGGCTGACTGACTGACTGGCTGGCTGACTGACTGGCTGGTTGGCTGGCTGGCTGGCTGGCTGGCTGGCTGGCTGACTAAACTGAGTGACTGACTGACTGACTGACTGACTGACTGACTGGCTGACTGACTGACTGACTGACTGACTGACTGACTGACTGACTGACTGACTGACTGACTGACTGACTGACTGGCTGACTGACTGACTGACTGACTGACTGACTGACTGTCTGACTGTCTGACTGACTGACTGACTGACTGACTGACTGACTGACTGACTGACTGACTGACTGACTGACTGACTGACTGACTGACTGACTGACTGACTGACTGACTGACTGACTGACTGACTGACTGACTGACTGACTGACTGACTGACTGACTGACTGACTGACTGACTGACTGACTGACTGACTGACTGGACTGACTGACTGACTGACTGACTGACTGACTGACTGACTGACTGACTGTCTGACTGACTGACTGACTGACTGACTGACTGACAGACTGACTGACTGACTGACTGACTGACTGACTGACTGACTGACTGACTGACTGACTGACTGACTGACTGACTGACTGGACTGACTGACTGTCTGACTGACTGACTGACTGACTGACTGACTGACTGACTGACTGACTGACTGACTGACTGACTGACTGACTGACTGACTGACTGACTGACTGACTGACTGACTGGCTGGCTGGCTGGTTGGCTGGCTGGCTGACTGACTAAACTGAGTGACTAAACTGAGTGACTGACTGACTGACTGACTGACTGACTGACTGACTGACTGACTGACTGGCTGGCTGACTGACTGACTGACTGACTGACTCGCTGACTGACTGACTGATTGACTGGCTGGCTGACTGACTGACTGATTGACTGGCTGGCTGACTAAACGACTGATCAACTTACTCACCCACTCACTGACTGTTATAGCCATCCTCAGCATTGTGACTGTAGTGTTTACGTCACTATGCCAGTATGCAGCCAAGGGTTACGGTGGGGGTTATTACATCATTACTGTCGTGTTTACAGCACTATAACATGTGCAGCCTAGGTTAAGGATGAGGTTATTACATCCTTACTGTAGTGCTGTGTCATTATACCACTATACCACGTACAGCCTATGGGCCTTGATTCTCCAGAGCATCGTAGAACTGAACGTGCGTTCATGAGAAGTTACAACTGGGAGAACGTTCAGAAAAATCCCCGTCAAACAGCCCTGATGGAAACGCCACGCCAGGCTCCTGGAAGGTAGAGGCATTAGTGGTAGCGGCCCCTGGTGGTGACTCTGTGCTACTGTACTCTCGTCGCCTCCACACCCTACGTCAGCTTTGTTTACGACCTTGAATGCCTGAACGCATGAACGATTGAGGCCATGGAGTCAGAAACGTCACAGTTCAGACTTCTCGTGAATGCAGCGTTAGACCATGGAATTCAAAACCTTTCCAACCTCAGGGGAGAAACGTCTCTACGTTGGGACTGAATCTGATGAGACAATACTACTAGTATTCTGCTCCTGATTCTGATGAGACAATACTACTAGTATTCTGGTCCTCAATCTGATCGAGACAATACTACTAGTATTCTGCTCCTGAATCTGATCGAGACAATACTACTAGTATTCTGGTAATGATTCTGATGAGACAATACTACTAGTATTCTGGTCCTGAATCTGGTGAGACATATTCTGGTCCTGAATCTGATCGAGACAATACTACTAGTATTCTGGTCCTTTTGCAGACCATACTGAATGGAAACAGGCTCGGGACTCGTGCCCAGTGATTAGTCTTAATGAAATGATTAGTCAGGGTGGCTCACTAGTCTGGTAACCGGTCCCGGTGTGAGACGCCACATGTAAATGGTAAACGGACGTCAAACGGAGGTTAAACCAGTGTCAGGGTAACACAGTGTCAGGGTAACACAGTGTCAGGGTAACACAGTGTCAGGGTAACACAGTGTCAGGGCAACACAGTGTCAGGGCAACACAGTGTCAGGGCAACACAGTGTCAGGGCAACACAGTGTCAGGGCAACACAGTGTCAGGGCAACACAGTGTCAGGGTAAACCAGGGCCCCAGACGGACGTCCATTAGAGATCAGATCTCCATAGCGACCTCTCTCTCTCTCTCTCTCTCTCTCTCTCTCTCTCTCTCTCTCTCTCTCTCTCTCTCTCTCTCTCTCTCTCTCTCTCTCTCTCTCTCTCTCTCGGCGTGAATCACTCCACTGTTTCCTATATATGTTCTTCCCTCTCAGAAGAAACAACAACAACAACTCGTCCTCCTCCGCTTCACCGACGACGGGGCAGATTTTTACTCACTCGGTCGCCCAGTTTTTCACACCGTCGTGTTTTTTTTTTTATGCAGATGCTGACTCATTTTCGGGGGCTGAGGAAGTGAGAAATAAGAATAAGAAAAGCAAATTCGAATGGAAATAGAAATCCGAAGCGCGGCGTGCGAACCGAGGTTGGACTGATCTCGTCCCAATTCTTTGATGTTTTCGGGCGTTTGGTGTCGCTCACCCCCCCTGCCCCCCCCCCCCCCCCCTTCCCCCTTACCCGGGCCTTTATGTGGCGGCTCGACGGAGTACAAAGAGAGAAAACACCTCTTCATCGCCCTCCCCCTCCTCCTCCTCCTCCTCCTCACGCAGGCCACCGCAGTCCACTTGAAGTGAAAAGTCAGCATTGCTTTCTAATGAGGAGGAAACGCTGGCACAGTCGCCTCCAGTTTGAACTGAGCTCAGGGTGACACACTTTGCCGTGTTCGGACTGACGGCCAATTAGAGAAAACACTTTGAAGTGGAACCAGTCGGGTCGGGGGGGGGGCGGGGGGGGGGGGGGGTGACGGCGAGGCTTGCGGTCCCGTTCAGGCTTGGCTGCTTTGATTAACGTCATTTTGAAGTTTCAACCAAATTGAAAAGATTTTGGCTCACGTTTTTCTTTTTTAATCTGTTAACCTGTTAAGCTGTAGCCCTATTTTCAGAAATGTCACCTAAAGGCACATGCCCAAGAAGTAAATGGATGATTGCTCCACTTCTACAAGGTCAATTTGCGTGTTCTAAACATTTTAAATTGTGATGAAACAAAAGGAGAATATAATTTCTTTGTGCATCTTTGCCGGTGAATGACACCATGTTACAATTGTGCAACCACCGAGCTCGCTCACTGAGCTCATTCGCCACCTTCTTGAGATCAAGTGTAGATATAAATCTAAGCAAATGAATAAAGGGAAGATGATTAAACGGAAGGATTTGTAGATACAGTAATACATTATAATCCATTTTTATTATAAATTCATAATTGACCTTGACCTTATTTTGGCCAAATCATACATCTATGGATCGGGGGAAAAGCTCCTCTTTCCAATGGCAGTGTTATATCTGGATGTAGTCATTTCCTCTCGGTTTTTACGATAAAAGATAGATAGAATTAGCATTTTTCCGATAAATTCGTATTTTTCGGTCAATCTTAAAAACATCGGTAAACAAACGTAGTGCTGAAAATATACACTTTGACTGCTGTTGTGATAGGGTTAGGGTGTTTACTCTTGGCTACATTTGAAAAAGAAACACAACATTAATTAATACGGTCTGTATTGATCGATTTATGATCAAAACAGCAGGGTCGCCCTACAGCTAAGCTCTAGCCCTATTTTCTGAAAATCCGCCTGAAAGTACACGCCCAAGTAAATGGAAGATCGCTCCACTTCTACAAGGTCAATTTGCATGTTCTTGGTATCTAGGGACATCTGTGGACCTCCGGGAATGTATTCACAGTGTCAGAGATATTGTGTCTGTTACTATGCTTGAGTAAATTGTGATGAAACAGAGGAGAATATAAATCATAATTTTTCTTTGCATCTTTGACAGTGAATAACACGAATCTAGATTTACATTTAGTCATTTAGCTGACGCTTTTATCCAAAGTGACTTACAAGTTCTGTACGACATGTCATCAGGAAGGGCACAACTCTATCAGCTGAGTAACAATGTTCATCAAAGTGTTGAGTGCTACAGTGTAGGTTAGTTTATTAGGACAAGTGCATGACAGTATGGTTAGTTAGGGTTAGATATTTGTCTTATAATTTTTTTTTTTTTTTCAGATAATGGTTGAAGAAGTGCGCCTTTAGTCGACGGCGAAGATTGGATGGGATTCGGCTGTTCTAACTGGGGTGGGCAGTTCATTCCACCATTGTGGGGCAAGGACTGAGAAAAGGCAGGTTCTCCTTCATAGGGTTGGACACCCAGAACCGGTTCTAATAGGAACCGGTTCCTAACTTCCGGTTCTGGATTTTTTTTTTTACTTTGTTAATCAATACCCTAGTTACAGTACAACAACCAAATTAAACTGTATCAAGTCAACTGACAATGTGAATAGTATGAAAAAAATGTAAGATAAAAAAAAATTATAATAATAATCTCCTGCGAAATAAGCTGTGACCTGTTTTGACCTGCACCTCAAAGAATCGGAATCGAGAATCGTTTAGAACAGGAATCGAAATGGAGAATCGGAACCGGAACCGGAATCGTTCAAATCCAAACGATGCCCATGAACTACTCCTTGATGACCCTCCCGGAGCTCGGACAGGAGTGGGTCTGAGACGGCCAGAAGATGCAGAGCGTAGTTGTGGTTGGGCAGATGTCTCT
>NW_028169333.1:0-5000 GCF_963971535.1 Notolepis coatsorum | reverse complement strand
CTGGAATACCTCCCGTAGAGGATTAGAGAGCGCAGTACAGTCTCCTCCACAGGCTACGGCGACAGCAGACGAAGGCTGGAGCAAAACATCTCAAGGCTGGAGAGATCCATCTTACAGCATTGGTAGACCAGAGGATCTCCCGAAAGAGTCTAGATGTTAGAGAATATGACTCAGCATGAATACAACACGACCCCACCGCCAAAACGAGGGGAAGCGCCCTGGTATTTAAAGCCCACAGGGGGACTAATTAGCCTGCCACCACAGGTGCGAGAGATAATAGAATATCGAACAGGTGTGGCCACTAAGGGTAAGGAACGAGAGGGTGGGGGCTAGAGAGAGTGAGTGAGAAGGGAAAATAAACAGTATAGAAGGGAAATAAACAGTATAGGCTTAAAGAAACAGAGAAAAGGTAGTGAGCAGCAAAACCTCACAGTATCCCCCCCTCCAACGGGAGCCACCCGGCGACCCAAAACAAATACAGACAGAGTGGCAGGGGGCAAAACAAGAGGTACTGGCCAAGCCAGCAGGGGAAGCCACCACAAGAGTGGGGCTAGCAAAAGAAACAGGGTCGCCGAGGGGTAACTGGGGGAACTGGTCTAGAGGAACTGGTCTAGAGGAACTGGGTCTAGAGAACTAGTCTAGAGGAACTGGTCTAGAGAACTGGTCTAGAGAACTGGTCTAGAGAACTGGGCTAGAGAACTGGTCTAGAGAACTGGTTTAGAGAACTGGTTTAGAGAACTGGTCTAGAGAACTGGTCTAGAGGAACTGGTCTAGAGGAACTGGGTCTAGAGAACTGGTCTAGAGCAACTGGTCTAGAGGAACTGAGGGGCAAGCAGGGTAGCAAAGGGGTAACCATGGTAGCACCGGGAAAGGGCTAGCAGAGGGAAGGTTGCTGCCAGGGCACTGATAGCTACAGGGCCTTTGCTAGCTGTACTGCTACATCAACATAGAGGCTGCGCTAGCTGCCGAGCTAGGCTAGCAGAGGGAAAGGGTAGCTGCCAAGGCACTGATAGCTACAGGGCCTATGCTAGCTGTACTGCTACATCTACATAGAGGCTGCGCTAGCTGCCGGAGCTAGGCTGGCAGACAGGGCTGGACCAGCATGAGAGAACAAGCTAGCTGGAAGGACAGTCCTAGCTGTGGGAATACTGACCTTGCTAGCTGAAGGGCAGTCCTAGCAGTGGGAGAAACTACACAAAAAAGTGGAGGCCATGCAGAGGGACCGGGTTAGCTGCCAGGGCATGGCTAGCTACAGGGCCCATGCCAGCAGCAAGGGCTGCATAAACATAGAGGCTGTGCTAGCAGCCGGGGCAAGACTAGCAGACAGGGGCTCTGCTGAGGGACTGGGTTAGCCGCCAGGGCATGGCTAGCTACAGGGGGGTCAAACAGGGCAAAACGGGAAGCAAACAGGGGAGCTAACCGGGGAGACTAACAAGCTAAACAGGGAAGCTAAACTGGGCTAAACAGGGGAGTAACAGGCTAACAAGGGAGCTAAACAGGACTAACAAGGAAGCTAAACTGGGCTAACAGGGAAGCTAACAGGGCTAACAGGGGAGCTAGAGGGGACAAGAAAAAAAAAGGCAAACTCAACATACACAGTCTGTGCTGGCTGGGGTCGTAGACTTGGTGGGGTCGTACTGTTATGGTTTGTAACCGACCCCAATCGCACAACACAAGACAGGTATGATGGTTTGCCAAGAAACAGATATTTATTTAGAACAGGGAAAAAGGGCACTGTCCCTTTAAGGGAGAAAACACAAAACACTGGAATAACACAAGAGGGGAAGGTAAAGTGCCTTTAAGAGGTGGGCAGGTAAAGGGAACACTATGGGAAGGTAAAGGGAACGCCTAAGGGAAGGTTAAGGGAACGCCTTGGGACAGAGGACTAGGGACTAGGAGAGCTAGGGATAGAGGACTAGGGACTAGGAGAACTAGGGATAGAGGACTAGGGACTAGGAGATCTAGGGACAGAGGGACAGGTACTGGGGAACATAGGGAACAGGTTCTGGGGAACAGAGGGCCAGGTTCTGGTGACAGAGGACCGCGGAGGCGGGCTGGGGACAGGGAGGAACTGGGGACTGGTGGGAAAACATCTGGGCCGCTCTGCAGAACAGAGGAGAGGGTTAATATTCAAAGGGAAAAAACAGAGCAGATGCAGAACAGTCCAAAAAACAAAGTAACAAAGTAAATACTATCTTCGTGTGAACAAACACACAGTGGGAGATGGAATGTCCAAAATAATATCCAAGTGAGAACTAAAGGAGGCAATACGCTGGGGAACAGCAGCGGGACGAGGGCAAGGGGCATTACGCTGAGTGAGTGACATCACAATCAAAACTCACCCAGGCGTATGCGTAAAGGTACAGGGACAGCAGCGGGAACGGGGGCAAGGGCACTACGCTGGGTGAGTGACATCACAATCAAAACTCACCCAGGCGTATGCGTAATGGTACAGGGACAGCAACGGGGCGAGGGCATCGCCACCGGGTGGCTGGCTGTCCGAGCCGAGGAACAGAGCGCTGGAACAGCGGCGGTGGCGAGGATGTCGTCCACCGGGTAGCCGCTGTCGGAGCCGAGGAACAGAGTGCGCGCCACACCTTGGTGTGCGCGTCGGAACAGTGGCGGTGGCGAGGATGTCGTCCACCGGGTAGCCGCTGTCGGAGCCGAGGAACAGAGTGCGCGCCACACCTTGGTGTGCGCGTCGGAACAGTGGCGGTGGCGAGGATGTCGTCCACCGGGTAGCCGCTGTCGGAGCCGAGGAACAGAGTGCGCGCCACACCTTGGTGTGCGCGTCGGAACAGTGGCGGTGGCGAGGATGTCGTCCACCGGGTAGCCGCTGTCGGAGCCGAGGAACAGAGTGCGCGCCACACCTTGGTGTGCGCGTCGGAACCGAGAGACGCATCTGGTGCGTCTGCGTGGAGGAGTGTGCCAAGCAGGAAGGTCTGGAAGATGCGCGTCGGCGCGCTGAGGTCTGGAGAGCGTGCCAAGCTCGAAGGTCTGGAAGATGCGCGTCTGTGCGCTGGTACGGAGGAGCGTGCCAAGCTCGAAGGTCTGGAAGATGCGCGTCTGTGCGCTGGTACGGAGGAGCGTGCCAAGCTCGAAGGTCTGGAAGATGCGCGTCTGTGCGCTGGTACGGAGGAGCGTGCCAAGCTCGAAGGTCTGGAAGATGCGCGTCTGTGCGCTGGTACGGAGGAGCGTGCCAAGCTCGAAGGTCTGGAAGATGCGCGTCTGTGCGCTGGTACGGAGGAGCGTGCCAAGCTCGAAGGTCTGAAGTGGAACACTGGAATACCTCCCGTAGAGGATTAGAGAGCGCAGTACAGTCTCCTCCACAGGCTACGGCGACAGCAGACGAAGGCTGGAGCAAAACATCTCAAGGCTGGAGAGATCCATCTTACAGCATTGGTAGACCAGAGGATCTCCCGAAAGAGTCTAGATGTTAGAGAATATGACTCAGCATGAATACAACACGACCCCACCGCCAAAACGAGGGGAAGCGCCCTGGTATTTAAAGCCCACAGGGGGACTAATTAGCCTGCCACCACAGGTGCGAGAGATAATAGAATATCGAACAGGTGTGGCCACTAAGGGTAAGGAACGAGAGGGTGGGGGCTAGAGAGAGTGAGTGAGAAGGGAAAATAAACAGTATAGAAGGGAAATAAACAGTATAGGCTTAAAGAAACAGAGAAAAGGTAGTGAGCAGCGGGCAAAACCTCACACTGTCGGTGGTGTGACAGTAAGTAAAGGGTTAACCTGCTGTAGTGTGGCAGTGAAAGGGATAACGTGTGTGGTATATTCTAAGCACATACCCAAGGATTATTACAGTACAATGAGGTTGCTATCTGAAAAGGAAGGAAGATCATAATGATAGAATGGTCTCCTCATCTGACTTCAAATATAGCCAGTAGAGAAATAAGCTTGTGCAGCCAGACAACAGAGCTATAGTTTAAAACTCATGATTTATTTTGCCTCAGGGCTCAGAGTGAATTCAGAAGGTTGTTGTTTACATACAAGGAGCATTTCATATTACATCAAAACATGTTGTACAAATGATTAATAAGGTTTGCACATCAAACCCAGTATGTACATAAAACAGTAATCATGTTTATCAAATGAAATAGAGAGTACCTTTTGCCATCACATAGTTAAACCTGGTCCAAACTAGGGACCTTCGCTTTAAACTAAACATCACCAACAGTGACTATCTGGTTTACTTACGTTGTGGCAAGAGCAGTACAGTATGTGGGGGGTGGCTGGCCTGTCTCTGTAACCATGCGTTTTCTATTATATACCCTGATATCCACCAATAATAGCACATTCTAATAATACGTTTGGTCCAATTAGATTTCTTGATTCTATATATGGAGTCTCCTCTGTTCCAATTGGTTCTGGATTCTAAAAAACAGGAGGTTCTTCTGTGGGGGCCGTCTGCCCCAACCGATCTCCTGTCCGTGTGTGTTCCTCCAGCATCAGAGGGGGGGCCCATGGCCCCCGTCGGGCTGTGGCCTTTTCTTCACAGAGGCATGTCCCAATAAACATTTACAAGATGTATCTCCCGTGTATATGAATTTACACACTTCTAATATTATCACAGTTTTACTCTTGGCTTACATTTTGATATCAGACAGTGATTAAGGATAACTTGATACGTATTTTACCAGACTAAGCTTTGGTAATTAAGCCTTATTTTCTATATATATGGTTTACACCAGGAGTAAAATGACACTATTATCTTCATAATTAGTTTGACATTTCTAAATGGCATTCAAATACCTTTCTCTTATTCTGTAATTGTATGGATTTAAACAGTTTTACACGTTGGTCTTGTTTCACAGAGGCACATCAGCTTCATTTAGCCCCTTGCTCCCCGGTGCAACCGTCACACTCTAGAAGGTGTTTCTTGTTCTATAGATTAGCAGTTGCTTGAGTGGGGGGTTTGGAATGACTGTCTCTGAAATCTTCTAACAGTTGAGTCATCTGTTTGTGTGGGGGGTTAGCCTGAA
>NW_028169334.1:0-12500 GCF_963971535.1 Notolepis coatsorum | reverse complement strand
TGGGCTGTGGGGGGTGCTTAATGTCTGAAGGAGTTGACTGAAGGCTTCTTGTCCTCTGCAAAAGCATGCAATTGGTCCACTGATGGATACATCTTGATATTTGTCTAGTCTAGTGTGTTCATTAGATGGGTGAAATCCTCTTTCAGTGCCTCTCTGCCTGTTTTCTTAGGCAGTTAGCCTCTGGTATGCGTGCCATTAGCGTTAGCCACGCTTCTAGGCCTCTTTTCTTTTGGAAAGAATGATAGAAAAAAAATAAAAAATGTGTATTCGACTAAGGGTTACTGCACAGTATATCGCTGTGTGTGTGTGTGTGTGTGTACATGCGCGCGTGTGTGTCTTAGATAGATAGAATAGTTTATTGATTTAGAATGGAAATAACACATAAACATTTGAACACAAGGTGAACAGTCAGGTATACATATCACCATTTACCAATAGGATTAAAATAAACACAATAAAGCCATAGGCTTGTTTCCATTGCGGTCCTTCATCATTGGTGTCCGTGGAGTTATGTACTGGTGTGTGCACGACGTGGGTGTTTGTAGTGTCTGTATGTCAGGATGTGTGGTTTAAAGAGAAAAAAACATGGTCAGAGTCTGTGGATACGCCGGGGGGGGGGGGGGGGGGGGGGGGGGGGGGGGCGATATATTGCATACAACTTACAATCAAATTGGTAATCTGTGCAATACCAATAATACATGCATACATACATACATTAACTCATTCTGCGCCATTGCTTAATGCGCCAGAGGGCGCTATTATGCCAGCGCTGTAAGTCAATGGGGAGCTTTGTTCACTTGCGAGTGCTTAAAATATATCTTATATTATAGCTATGGGTCTAATACACCCGTCGACTGTCAGTGAGTTGCTTCCAGTCAACATCCACGAAACAGATCGGTACATTTCCGTTTTATACGGTTTTGAATATGAATATAGTTTGGGTGCTTCTGAGTAATTCCAGGGAAAGATGCGATAATAGCACTTTAGTGGAATACACTAAACACGCTGTAATTTTTTGCCTGATTATCGAATCTTCCTGAAATCAACGCTAGATCATCATTATTATCCTTCCTCGTCCAAGAATTAAAAGAGCCCTGGACCACGGGGCTCCCCCTGCCACCTCCTGCACCCAACGGCACACAGCCACACACACACACAGAGACAGCGTCGATCGCGGTAGAAAGAAATATCAGATCAACGCAAGATTTTATATATAGTGTATCAGATCGTCCCAGAAAATTAACTATTTCCAATGGAGTGCAATACCAGCTGGAAGGCGTAGGCGCCGGTATTTGCCCTTTTGCGAGCTCGGACCCATTTCCAATGATAACATCAGGTTGGATGGATGAAAATGATGATGGATATAGCTAATAAAAGAAATAACGATTAAAACCCGAGTTTTCTCGTGATTGGCGCTGAATGGTTGGCGAGTTAACCCTTTTCTCGTGGCTGGCGTAGAATGAGTTGATATTTCATTTTATAAACAATAAAAGAATAAAAAGGAATAACACATATTAGAAACCATTTGTTCACTACTCCCAGCTTCTGCTACTTATGATGCACCTCTTTATAGCTGATTTAGTATATATATATATATATATATATATATATTGTACCAGTATACTGTATACTACATATCACTGTGTGTGTGTGTGTGTGTGTGTGTGTGTGTGTGTGTGTGTGTGTGTGTGTGTGTGTGTGTGTGTGTGTGTGTGTGTGTGTGTGTGTGTGTGTGTGTGTGTGTGTGCATACATGTGTGTGCCTGTGAGTGTGTACAGTGCCACCCTCGTACGTCCACTCCTCCTGTAGTGATTGTGTGTGTGCTCCGCTGCATGTGCAGGTCCGTTCTCCGGCACGGTGAGCAGTGCGGTGGCTGTGCAGCAGGTGACGGCTCTGCGCCGGCGGCTGGAAGCTTTGAAAGAGGAGGAGGCCACCATCCGGCAAGGCCTGGGCATGTTCACCGTGGAGCAGGCGCCGTCCAGGGACATGCAGGCGTTGGAGAAGGTACCACACCACACCACACTACACCACACCATAACACACCACACCACACTACACCACACCACACCATAACACACCATAACACACCACACCACACCACACCACACCATAACACACCACACCATAACACACCACACCATAACACACCATAACACACCATAACACACCACACCACACCATAACACACCACACCACACCATAACACACCATAACACACCACACCACAACACACCACACCACAACACACCACACCACACCACACCACACCATAACACACCACACCACAACACACCACACCACACCACACCATACCACACCACGCCACACCACGCCACACTACACCACACCACACCATAACACACCATACCACACCACACCACACCACACCATAACACACCATACCACACCACACCACACCATAACACACCATACCACACCACACCACACCATAACACACCACACCACACCATACTACACCACGCCACACCACACCACACCACGCCACACCACACCACACCACGCCACACCACACCACACCACACCACACCATACCACACCACACCACACCATAACACACCACACCACACCACACCATACCACACCATAACACACCACACCAGACCACACCACACCACACCACGCCACACCAGACCACACCACGTCACACCACACTACACCACGCCACACCACACCAGACCACACCACGTCACACCACACTACACCACACCACACCATAACACACCACGCCACACCACACCAGACCACACCACGTCACACCACACTACACCACACCACACCACACCATAACACACCACACCACACCACGCCACACCATAACACACCATGCCACACCACACCGCACCATAACACAACACACCACACTACACTACACCACACCATAACACACCACACCAGACCACACCACACCACACCACGCCACACCACACCAGACCACACCACGTCACACCACACTACACCACACCACACCACACCATAACACACCACACCACACCACGCCACACCATAACACACCATGCCACACCACACCGCACCATAACACAACACACCACACTACACTACACCACACCATAACACACCACACCATAACACAACACACCACACCACACCATGCCACACCACACCATAACACACCACACCACACCATGCCACACCACACCACACCACACCACGCCACACCACACCACACCACACCACACCACACCACACCACCCCACACTACACCACACCACACCACACCACCCCACACTACACCACACCACGCCACACTACACCACACCACACCATAACACACCACACCACACCACACCACACCATAACACACCACACCATAACACACCACACCACACCACACCATAACACACCACACCATAACACAACACACCACACCACACCATAACACAACACACCATAACACACCACACCACACCACACCATGCCACACCACACCATAACACACCACACCACACCACACCATAACACAACACACCACACCACACCATGCCACACCACACCATAACACACCACACCACACCATAACACAACACACCATAACACAACACAACACACCACACCACACCACACCATGCCACACCCCACCATAACACACCACACCACACCACACCATAACACAACACACCATAACACAACACAACACACCACGCCACACCACACCACACCACACCATAACACACCACACCGCACCATAACAATCAATAAATCAATCAAACACACACACACACACACACACACACACACCCCAACTTTCTTCCGTGCGACTTTCCCTCACAGCTGATCTGGGGGGGAAAAAAGACAAACATACAAATATACTTTTGCTGGTCTGGCCTGGTCCTCTCCAGTCTCCAGTCGAGCTGCTACGGTGTTTAAATCAGACATATTGATAAATCCGTTCACCAAACCGTTGTGTAACATGTCG
The DNA here is from genome assembly GCF_963971535.1 of Notolepis coatsorum. Taxonomy (NCBI): domain Eukaryota; kingdom Metazoa; phylum Chordata; class Actinopteri; order Aulopiformes; family Paralepididae; genus Notolepis; species Notolepis coatsorum. Next base: position 8,545 of record NW_028169334.1, on the reverse strand, counting down.
TCTCATCTCTTCAGAGTCTTCTCTCTCTGCTCCGCGTGAAGTTACATCTGTGTGCTCTGTCGAACAGGACCTGGACCTCCTGCAGGAGGCCTGGGAGATAGCCCAGCAGTGGGAGTCCAGCTGGAGCCGGTGGAAGTCTGGCGAGTTTGTTACTTTACAAACTGACAGCATGGAGAACGCAGCCCAGGACATGTTCAAGAGACTACACACCCTCAGCAGAGAACTCAAGGTCCGTTTACCCCTGGCGCCAAATACACTCTCGGCTTACACACGCACACACACACACACACACAAACACACACACACACACACGCACACACACACGCACACACACACACACACACACACACACACACACACACACACACACACACACACACACACACACACACACACACACACACACACACACACACACACACACACACACACACACACACACACACACACACACACACACACAGATCTGGTGTTGAATGTACTACTCTGAGTCAAATATAACCCCTGTGATTTGAGGAGACGTTGGCAGCGTTAGAGAGTGGCTGCAGCTACAAACAGGTTTTTACTTCTTCACAGTCTCACAGTGTATTATTTGACTCATTGAGTCAGAGTGCATTTGAAACCATGGGCCCAAACACACTGAGCTGTTGTTGAGTAGTCAGGTTACGCTGTGATCTATTACAAGGATAGCAGTAGTACTGTACAGGTACAGTACTTGTACTTTTACCGCAGTAGGCTATATATGTGTGCCTACGGTACCAATGTTAAAGGAGCCATCAGCATTTTGTCTTAATGCAAAGTGACCAAATATATCAGGACATAATTCAAAATTGGGGCGGCTAAGTGGCGCAGTGGGCAAGGCACTCGCCACTAACGCAGGAGATGCTGGGTTAGCTCTCTGCATTGTTTCCGGCTTGGCTGGTCGTTCATACTAATACAATTGGCAGTATTAGGGGGTGGGAAAGCCGGTGGGTGGGGATCGGACGTTGTGGACAGCGACTCCTACAGGTTGGTTGGTGCGCCTGTACAGCAGAATCAGGAAGCAACAGGGGCAGCGTGAGCCTCCCAGGCGTTACTCCTCGCCGCTGAGAGATCGCGCTGTGCAGGTGAAAAGATGCGACAGCTGCCTCCTCGAGTACCGGAGGGGACACGTGATGCAAGGCTGCGTCCACATTGCAGCCGACCAGTGGGAGGCATGGTCTAACAATGTTCAAGACAGGGGAGGGTAGAATTGGATAATACGAAATTGGGATGGGAGAAAAATAGAAAATGGGGGGAAAAAGTAGATAAAAAAAGAACATAATTCAAAATTAACCCTTTCTCCACCGATGGCGTGTTTACACGTCATTCCTCGCCACGCATATCCATCCTTGTAGCCTCTCTGCCAGCACTATTTGTCTATGGAGATGTTCACCTTCTTTGCAGGGCTATAACTTTTTAAATTGTATTGCTAAATTGACATTACTATGGCCCATTCAACATCAATTATCTATCGTCTAGGATGTAGGAACGTTTTACTTTTTCATTCACACATTCATACTAAAATACCGTCCAGAGTATAAATATGTTTTTATCGTTTTCTGCTGTATTTCATAGAACGTGAGATATAGCCAAAAATGCATATATTAGATGATCAAATGCAGTTTGATACCGATCAACGTTATATTAAAGATTTCAACTGTACATGATCCTAAACGTCATGACTGGTCATCTGCTGGTGACCGGAGGGGGGGGGGGGGGGGGGTCGTTTATATATATATATAGATCAGAGCAGTTTGTATGGATAATAATAATCAAAAACGCTGAAACTCACGGCAGCTTCCTTGTACCGTTTGGCGATCACACTGGCGCAAGCAGATCCCAGTTATGTGATGTTGATATAGGTGATCCAGTTCTGGTTTGTATAATACTAATATACGTCCAATCATGTTGTTTATTGAGTTATGGCAACGGATCGATATCCACGGTGTCTGGATAGAGTCCTGGGAGCGATAGCGAGTGGCCGGACGGAATAGGGGACGGACTAAGCACTTCCGACCACTTCCGGTTTTGGCAACTCGTCGATCGGCCACGAGGTGGCGGTATTGAAGCGTTGCAGAGTTGAGCGGAGTCCTACAGCACCAGCCAAAACTCCGTGGGTGAAATGTGAATACCATGACGAAAATATGAAATATTGATCTCAAAGACGCCTTTAGCAGATTACGCATGGCGGAGAATGACGTGTAAACACGTCATCGGCGGAGAATGGGTTAAAATGAAAAATATCGCTTAGGAAAGTGCTTGCAAGTCCTTTTGCACTGTCTGTGGAAACCCTGTAGAATAGATGAGGTACAGTATTGTGCACTCTGTGTTAAAAGTAGCACAATTTGCCCACACATAGGACAATATATTATAGTTAATAAAATACCTATGGCATACGTCTGCAACTCCCTGAACATAGGCCAAGTAGATGATTAAGTGTTGTTGTTGTTGTTGTTGTTGTTGTTGTTGTTGTTGTTGTTGTTGTTGTGTGTCTGGCGTGACGACGGCAGGACAAGCAGTGGGACATAGTGGAGTTTTCCAAGAACAGGATCGACCAGTTCCAGAGGACCATCCCTCTGATCACGGACCTCAAGAATCCTGCAATGAGAGAAAGGTACTGTATGAACCAACCACCACCAACCACCCAATGTGTAGCATCTTGATCCAATCTCTGGAGGTGAAGCAGCCGCCATGGCCGGCGTACACGGGGCGCCAGTGCACACACACGCACGCACACATAACGGCCCAAAAAGCTCGGGAGACGAGGGTTGATATCAACTGATTAAGGATAAGGGATGATTCGGTGGACTCGATGACCAGATTGGGCCAGGAGCGTAGAGAAAGCCCCTATTATTTATGATAAACGTCCTGGGTTTCTTTAACGACCACGGAGAGAGTCAGGACCTCGGTTTATCGTCTCATCTGACGGACAGGACGGGAGTCCTATTATCACGTTGTGTTTTACGTCTCTTTATTTCAAACAGCTGAACGTCCCTGCCAGCAGTTCATCAACTCAGAACCTCTGGTCCACACACCCCCTGCCCTCAGATCCCACTCGACAGTCTCCTCTCCTCACTTCAAACACCACGGAGGATTTCTTTTGTATAGGGCTCCCTCCCCGTACCATGTCATTAAGGGTTGATGAGAACATCTGGCAAGCGGCTAAACGGTTGACATTATGTACGGTCCTATAGGATAAGCTCATTACTGTATACGGTCCGTGCCCCAGTCCATCAGCGTCTGCTCCGCTGGGTGTTCCTTCCAAGGTCTTCCTCTCCTCCTCCTCCTCCTCCTGCTCTTTGTGTAATTTCCCCTCATCAGTGTCTGGAGCTTCTGTCCCGCCGGACTATACGGGCCGTCCCGCTATCCGTCCTCACACAGAGGTGTGTGTGTGTGTGTGTGTGTGTGTGTGTGTGTGTGTGTGTGTGTGTGTGTGTGTGTGTGTGTGTGTGTGTGTGTGTGTGTGTGTGTGTGTGTGTGTGTGTGTGTGTGTGTGTGTGTGTGTGTGTGTGTGTGTGTGTGTGTGTGTGTGTGTGTGTGTGTGTGTGTGTGTGTGTGTGTGTGTGTGTGTGTGTGTGTGTGTGTGTGTGTGTGTGTGTGTGTGTGTGTGCGTGCGTGCGTGCGTGCGTGCGTGTGAAATGACCGATTGCCTGGCGCCGCCAAGGAATACAAATGCTCTAGAAGAGAAAGAAAAGTCAACATTTTAGCCTTTTTTTGCGGGAATCAGTGTCCCTGCCCTGTCCCGTCCCGTCCCGTCCACATCTTCGGAATAGGACCTGGCGTTTGGGTTCAGCTCAGCTCAGAGACTATGTTCAGACCAAAGAGCCAAAAGGCAGGCAGCGATTGGGCGGCCGAGATAGCGTTGGGTCTCATCCTCCCTGTGATGTAACCTTCTGAAAGAGCCGTCCTCGGCCGCCAAGCGACGGGAATGAATGAAAAATAATCTGAAGCCGTGCGGCAAAAATGGCAAGAGTGAGGAAGGAGAAAGAGAGAGAGAGAGAGAGAGAGAGAGAGAGAGAGAGAGAGAGAGAGAGAGAGAGAGAGAGAGAGAGAGAGAGAGAGAGAGAGCCCTGTAGTCGTTATGCTATGTTGCGTTGTTATGCTATTGGGCTAATGAGTGAGGGGTTTAGACGAGGAGAGCAATGGCATGTCACGTCTGTATTAAACATGTGTGTATGGGCCTTGTGGTTAATGTCAAGTGTGGCTAACGTACCTGAGTCTCCAAGGGGTTGCCGAGCGACAGGAATGTTGCTGTGATTAAAATGGTGGAGAAAAGCCAGAGGCTGATAGTTGGCACAGATTATCCTCCGTCTTCTCCTTTTCTATTGCACCCGCAACTCCTCTCTCTCTCTCTCTCTCTCTCTCTCTCTCTCTCTATCTCTCTCTCTCTCTCTCTCTCTCTGTGTGCCAGCTGTCAGTTATGCCAGTCACTGCTAATGAAGCTCTCCAACAGGGCTCCCAGTTTAGGCAGACGTCTCTCTCCCAAATAGCTCACATGTCCACTGTGATGAAAAGCCTTATGACACTTTGATACCGAATCATGCGGATAATCAGGTAATAATTTAAATAGTATTAAAGAGGACAAGTTATGGGAAATGTGTTTTGATGCGAAAATGTGAGGGAAAATGACGTGCGTGTGTACTCCTCGCCCGTTTGGCCAGGGTTTCAAGTCTTCATAATAACAAGTCTGAACAAGCTTGTTCAGAATTGCATATCCCTTGATGATGTCACACTGGGATTAGCTTTGATTAATCAATTAGCTGTGCTTTTTTTGGAGCCAGGAACACAAGTGGGGGGTTGTATAAGGACTCGAATGCACGAGGAACACAAGGTGACGTTTCCAAGGGTGTTTAATGAAGACAAAGACGGGGAGACAAAGGGATGGGCTGTCGGCCAGGCGGATTAACCAAACACTAACTAAAGACACCAAGAGACTTAGAGAAACACTGGAGGAAGAATCAATATACATACACTAGGACTCACCGGGACAAAGACACAGCAGAGACACGACAGATAACGTGGACTGAAATACACAGAGGGGCAAAGGACAAACGAGACACACCTGGAATGATTACACACCTGGTAGACACCTGGGCCCTCATTCATCAACGTGTTCTACGCACAGATCTGTGCTTACCCTGTGCGTAGGATCATTTCTAAGCAAAGAGTGGGATTCATCAATTTCAACTTGAACTTGACTTCGTGCTTACATCTACGCACAGTTCAGACCTGGCGTACCTAGCGCCCAGTGGTAGAATATATTATTACAACAAGGAAATGAGCTTCTGTGCATAATAACACTGGCATGTTCTGTACGAACCGTAGTTCATTATAGTTCATTGTAAAATAGCAACAGTAGTGTAATTATGGTCAAAACCCTATAAATAGCATTTGGAATAATAGATCTTTCTCTCAGAATGAATGCAGCATGGTTTATATAGCGTTATCGGAATATACGGGGTGTAGGCTACTGACTGACTGCGCTCCGCGTAGCTTGATTGATTGAAAAGTTTATTAACAGATTGCAGAATGGGTACAGTACAGTACAGCTCAGTACATACAATTGTTAATTGGGGATGCAGACCAACTTTCGTCCTGTTTACATCAGGGTCCCCCATTTTCAATTCATCATAAATCATAAAGCTCAACTCGTTATTATTTTGCGCACAGACCGCCGAAACACGGGAACGTTTTGATTATATTTAAAAGGCTTTACGTTAAACGAAACAAGTGGAATTTCGAAGCCTGTAAGCAGAATAAGTCATATGAATATAGTGTTCTTCCCCCTTTTTACTGTACAAGAAAGAATAGAAAACGCATTGCAATGACACCATGCAGATAGTGGACAGACTATATGATGGGATTCAAGTTCGCGTTTTTGTTGCTCATAGGCATGCTGTCAGAGTATGATATCTTAATCAAACATTCTAGAACATTTGTCGTCACAGATCATGTCCTAATGGAACATAGGCTATGGCATGGATCGTGATATTGTGTGGACTGTTATTATTACTGTACACCGGTACCACCCATTGTGACAACAGCCTTGTGAGTCCCGCACACAAACATGATGGAATTCAAGTTCATGTATTGAAAGCAGGCTATCATACATGCAGTGAGATTCATTGTTATTGTATATGCTCTCGTATTATATTGTTTATATAGGCTACCCAATACTGACATCAAAATAGATTGTAGTATGCCTCTAGAAATCATATGCAGCAGGTAGAAAATTGACGGGAGATCCATCGCGATTTGGAATAGGATTGAGGAGAACTTTAATCCGTGGGTATTAATCAAACAACACGGGAAAAGGCAGTCATATTCCAGCGCAGTCTTTATTAGCCGACAACAAAATAGATGCCTCTAAAAATCATATAGCCAATCGAACACAACTAATAAAGGCATTCATATTACAGCACAGTTATAATGACACACAACCAACGCCAAACAGTGGTCAACGAACGGTCTTTATTAGTATTTTGAGCTGTCCAGGCAGAATTGCAGCAATGGTCTTGGGGAGCCGTTGATATCTGACATCACCGTTTACAAGTCCGCCTTTTATTTATCCCATAAATCATAATACGCGATAGTGTCTTCTTGGTTCGACAGCAGTGAACAATCTTCGTGGAGTTTCTCAGAGTCCCGCTCGGGTCAGTCCATTATTTCACATCCCATGGGGGGTGTTTCCTCATTTTCATGACCATATATGGATAATCATGCACGAGCATTGACGGTAGAACTAAGTGGTATTCATCAACACGGAGGAGCATAGAGCCTGCTTACGCACCGTGTGATGAATCCCGACTTCCCTGTGCGTACACTAGTTCTACATTCCGTGCTTACGTGTGGAAATAGAAATGTTCTACGCACACTATTGATGAATGAGGGCCCTGGGCCCTCATTCATCAACGTGTTCTACGCACAGATCTGTGCTTACCCTGTGCGTACGATCATTTCTAAGCAAAGAGTGGGATTCATCAATTTCGATTTGAACTTGACTCCGTGCTTACATCTACGCACAGGTCAGACCAGGCGTACCTGACGCCCAGTGGTAGAATATATTATTACAACAAGGAAATTAGCTTCTGTGCATAATAACACTGGCATGTTCTGTACGAACCGTAGTTCATTATAGTTCATTGTAAAATAGCAACAGTAGTGTAATTATGGTCAAAACCCTATAAATAGCATTTGGAATAATAGATCTTTCTCTCAGAATGAATGCAGCATGGTTTATATAGCGTTATCGGAATATACGGGGTGTAGGCTATATGACTGACTGCGCTCCGCGTAGCTTGATTGATTGATTGATTGAAAAGTTTATTAACAGATTGCAGAATGGGTACAGTACAGTACAGCTCAGTACATACAATTGTTAATTGGGGATGCAGACCAACTTTCGTCTTGTTTAACATCAGGGTCCCCCATTTTCAATTCATCATAAATCATAAAGCTCAACTCGTTATTATTTTGCGCACAGACCGCCGAAACACGGGAACGTTTTGATTATATTTAAAAGGCTTTACGTTAAACGAAACAAGTGGAATTTCGAAGCTGTAAGCAGAATAAGTCATATGAATATAGTGTTCTTCCCCCTTTTTACTGTATAAGAAAGAATAGAAAACGCATTGCAATGACACCATGCAGATAGTGGACAGACTATATGATGGGATTCAAGTTCGCGTTTTTGTTGCTCATAGGCATGCTGTCAGAGTATGATATCTTAATCAAACATTCTAGAACATTTGTCGTCACAGATCATGTCCTAATAGAACATAGGCTATGGCATGGATCGTGATATTGTGTGGACTGTTATTATTACTGTACACCGGTACCACCCATTGTGACAACAGCCTTGTGAGTCCCGCACACAAACATGATGGAATTCAAGTTCATGTATTGAAAGGCAGGCCTACATCATACATGCAGTGAGATTCATTGTTCTTGTATATGCTCTCGTATTATATTGTTTATATAGGCTACCCAATACTGACATCAAAATAGATTGTAGTATGCCTCTAGAAATCATATGCAGCAGGTAGAAAATTGACGGGAGATCCATCGCGATTTGGAATAAAATTGAGGAGAACTTTAATCCCTGTGTATTAATCAAACAACACGGGAAAAGGCAGTCATATTCCAGCGCGGTCTTTATTAGCCGACAACAAAATAGATGCCTCTAAAAATCATATAGCCAATCGAACACAACTAATAAAGGCATTCATATTACAGCACGGTTATAATGACACACAACCAACGCCAAACAGTGGTCAACGAACGGTCTTTATTAGTATTTTGAGCTGTCCAGGCAGAATTGCAGCAATGGTCTTAGGGAGCCGATGATATCTGACATCACCGTTTACAAGTCCGCCTTTTATTTATCACATAATACGCGATAGTGTCTTCTTGGTTCGACAGCAGTGAACAATCTTCGTGGAGTTTCTCAGAGTCCCGCTCGGGTCAGTCCATTATTTCACATCCCATGGGGGGTGTTTCCTCATTTTCATGACCATATATGGAT
>NW_028169335.1:0-18005 GCF_963971535.1 Notolepis coatsorum | reverse complement strand
TGCCTGGTCCCTTACTGCCTGGTCCCATACTGCCTGGTCCCATACTGCCTGGTCCCATACTGCCTGGTCCCTTACTGCCTGGTCCCTTACTGCCTGGTCCCTTACTGCCTGGTCCCTTACTGCCTGGTCCCATACTGCCTGGTCCCTTACTGCCTGGTCCCTTACTGCCTGGTCCCTTACCGCCTGGTCCCTTACTGCCTGGTCCCTTACTGCCTGGTCCCTTACTGCCTGGTCCCATACTGCCTGGTCCCTTACTGCCTGGTCCCTTACTGCCTGGTCCCTTACTGCCTGGTCCCATACTGCCTGGTCCCTTACTGCCTGGTCCCTTACTGCCTGGTCCCTTACCGCCTGGTCCCTTACTGCCTGGTCCCTTACTGCCTGGTCCCTTACTGCCTGGTCCCATACTGCCTGGTCCCTTACTGCCTGGTCCCTTACTGCCTGGTCCCTTACTGCCTGGTCCCATACTGCCTGGTCCCATACTGCCTGGTCCCATACTGCCTGGTCCCTTACTGCCTGGTCCCTTACTGCCTGGTCCCTTACTGCCTGGTCCCTTACTGCCTGGTCCCTTACTGCCTGGTCCCTTACTGCCTGGTCCCTTACTGCCTGGTCCAATACTGCCTGGTCCCTTACTGCCTGGTCCCATACTGCCTGGTCCCTTACTGCCTGGTCCCTTACTGCCTGGTCCCTTACTGCCTGGTCCCTTACTGCCTGCTCCCTTACTGCCTGGTCCCTTACTGCCTGGTCCCTTACTGCCTGGTCCCTTACTGCCTGGTCCCATACTGCCTGGTCCCTTACTGCCTGGTCCCTTACTGCCTGGTCCCATACTGCCTGGTCCCTTACTGCCTGGTCCCTTACTGCCTGGTCCCTTACTGCCTGGTCCCTTACTGCCTGGTCCCTTACTGCCTGGTCCCTTACTGCCTGGTCCCTTACTGCCTGGTCCCTTACTGCCTGGTCCCTTACTGCCTGGTCCCTTACTGCCTGGTCCCTTACTGCCTGGTCCCTTACTGCCTGGTCCCATACTGCCTGGTCCCTTACTGCCTGGTCCCTTACTGCCTGGTCCCATACTGCCTGGTCCCTTACTGCCTGGTCCCTTACTGCCTGGTCCCTTACTGCCTGGTCCCTTACTGCCTGGTCCCTTACTGCCTTGTCCCTTACTGCCTGGTCCCTTACTGCCTGGTCCCATACTGCCTGGTCCCTTACTGCCTGGTCCCATACTGCCTGGTCCCATATTGCCTGGTCCCTTACTGCCTGGTCCCTTACTGCCTGGTCCCTTACCGCCTGGTCCCTTACTGCCTGGTCCCATACCGCCTGGTCCCTTACTGCCTGGTCTCAGACCGCCTGGTCCCTTACTGCCTGGTCCCTTACTGCCTGGTCCCTTACTGCCTGGTCCCTTACTGCCTGGTCCCTTACTGCCTGGTCCCTTACTGCCTGGTCCCTTACTGCCTGGTCCCTTACTGCCTGGTCCCTTACTGCCTGGTCTCTTACTGCCTGGTCCCTTACTGCCTGGTCCCTTACTGCCTGGTCCCTTACTGCCTGGTCCCTTACTGCCTGGTCCCTTACTGCCTGGTCCCATACTGCCTGGTCTCAGACCGCCTGGTCCCTTACTGCCTGGTCCCTTACTGCCTGGTCCCTTACTGCCTGGTCCCATACTGCCTGGTCCCTTACTGCCTGGTCCCTTACTGCCTGGTCCCTTACTGCCTGGTCCCTTACTGCCTGGTCCCTTACTGCCTGGTCCCTTACTGCCTGGTCCCTTACTGCCTGGTCCCTTACTGCCTGGTCCCATACTGCCTGGTCCCTTACTGCCTGGTCCCTTACTGCCTGGTCCCTTACTGCCTGGTCCCTTACTGCCTGGTCCCTTACTGCCTGGTCTCATACTGCCTGGTCCCTTACTGCCTGGTCCCTTACTGCCTGGTCCCATACTGCCTGGTCCCTTACTGCCTGGTCCCTTACTGCCTGGTCCCTTACTGCCTGGTCCCTTACTGCCTGGTCCCTTACTGCCTGGTCCCATACTGCCTGGTCCCTTACTGCCTGGTCCCATACTGCCTGGTCCCTTACTGCCTGGTCCCATACTGCCTGGTCCCTTACTGCCTGGTCCCATACTGCCTGGTCCCTTACTGCCTGGTCCCTTACTGCCTGGTCCCTTACTGCCTGGTCCCTTACTGCCTGGTCTCAGACCGCCTGGTCCCTTACTGCCTGGTCCCTTACTGCCTGGTCCCTTACTGCCTGGTCTCAGACCGCCTGGTCCCATACTGCCTGGTCCCTTACTGCCTGGTCCCTTACTGCCTGGTCCCTTACTGCCTGGTCCCTTACTGCCTGGTCCCTTACTGCCTGGTCCCTTACTGCCTGGTCCCTTACTGCCTGGTCCCTTACCGCCTGGTCCCATACTGCCTGGTCCCATACTGCCTGGGGACTTACTGCCTGGTCCCTTACTGCCTGGTCCCATACTGCCTGGTCCCATACTGCCTGGTCCCATACTGCCTGGTCCCTTACTGCCTGGTCCCTTACTGCCTGGTCTCAGACCGCCTGGTCCCTTACTGCCTGGTCCCTTACTGCCTGGTCCCTTACTGCCTGGTCCCTTACTGCCTGGTCCCTTACTGCCTGGTCCCTTACTGCCTGGTCCCTTACTGCCTGGTCCCTTACTGCCTGGTCCCTTACTGCCTGGTCCCTTACTGCCTGGTCCCTTACTGCCTGGTCCCTTACTGCCTGGTCCCATACTGCCTGGGGACTTACTGCCTGGTCCCTTACTGCCTGGTCCCTTACTGCCTGGTCCCTTACTGCCTGGTCCCATACTGCCTGGTCCCTTACTGCCTGGTCCCATACTGCCTGGTCCCTTACTGCCTGGTCCCTTACTGCCTGGTCCCTTACTGCCTGGTCCCTTACTGCCTGGTCCCATACTGCCTGGTCCCATACTGCCTGGTCCCTTACTGCCTGGTCCCTTACTGCCTGGTCCCATACTGCCTGGTCCCTTACTGCCTGGTCCCTTACTGCCTGGTCCCTTACTGCCTGGTCCCATACTGCCTGGTCCCTTACTGCCTGGTCCCTTACTGCCTGGTCCCATACTGCCTGGTCCCATACTGCCTGGTCCCTTACTGCCTGGTCCCTTACTGCCTGGTCCCATACTGCCTGGTCCCTTACTGCCTGGTCCCATACTGCCTGGTCCCTTACTGCCTGGTCCCTTACTGCCTGGTCCCATACTGCCTGGTCCCATACTGCCTGGTCCCATACTGCCTGGTCCCTTACTGCCTGGTCCCTTACTGCCTGGTCCCTTACTGCCTGGTCCCATACTGCCTGGTCCCTTACTGCCTGGTCCCATACTGCCTGGTCTCAGACCGCCTGGTCCCTTACTGCCTGGTCCCTTACTGCCTGGTCTCAGACCGCCTGGTCCCATACTGCCTGGTCCCTTACTGCCTGGTCCCTTACTGCCTGGTCCCTTACTGCCTGGTCCCATACTGCCTGGTCTCAGACCGCCTGGTCCCTTACTGCCTGGTCCCTTACTGCCTGGTCCCTTACTGCCTGGTCCCATACTGCCTGGTCCCATACTGCCTGGTCCCATACTGCCTGGTCCCTTACTGCCTGGTCCCATACTGCCTGATCCCATACTGCCTGGTCCCATACTGCCTGGTCTCAGACCGCCTGGTCCCTTACTGCCTGGTCCCTTACTGCCTGGTCCCTTACTGCCTGGTCCCTTACTGCCTGGTCTCTTACCGCCTGGTCCCTTACTGCCTGGTCCCATACTGCCTGGTCCCTTACTGCCTGGTCCCTTACTGCCTGGTCCCTTACTGCCTGGTCCCTTACTGCCTGGTCCCTTACTGCCTGGTCCCATACTGCCTGGTCCCTTACTGCCTGGTCCCATACTGCCTGGTCTCAGACTGCCTGGTCCCTTACTGCCTGGTCCCATACTGCCTGGTCCCATACTGCCTGGTCCCTTACTGCCTGGTCCCTTACTGCCTGGTCCCTTACTGCCTGGTCCCTTACTGCCTGGTCTCAGACCGCCTGGTCCCTTACTGCCTGGTCCCTTACTGCCTGGTCCCATACTGCTTGGTCCCATACTGCCTGGTCCCTTACTGCCTGGTCCCTTACTGCCTGGTCCCTTACTGCCTGGTCCCTTACTGCCTGGTCCCTTACTGCCTGGTCTCAGCACTAAAGCAGCACTAAAGCAGCACCAACAGGGTGGTAACAGGGTGGTAAGTTAACAGGGTGGGAACAGGGTGGTAAGTTAACAGGGTGGTAAGTTAACAGGGTGGTAAGTTAACAGGGTGGTAAGTTAACAAGGTGGTACGTTAACAGGGTGGTAAGTTAACAGGGTGGTAAGTTAACAGGGTGGTAAGTTAACAGGGTGGTAAGTTAACTGGGTTGTAAGTTAACAGGGTGGTAAGTTAACAGGGTGGTAAGTTAACAGGGTGGGAACAGGGTGGTAAGTTAACAGGGTGGTAAGTTAACAGGGTGGTAAGTTAACAGGGTGGGAACAGGGTGGTAAGTTAACAGGGTGGTAAGTTAACAGGGTGGTAAGTTAACATGGTGGTAAGTTAACAGGGTGGTAAGTTAACAGGGTGGGAACAGGGTGGTAAGTTAACAGGGTGGTAAGTTAACAGGGTGGTAAGTTAACAAGGTGGTACGTTAACAGGGTGGTAAGTTAACAGGGTGGTAAGTTAACAGGGTGGTAAGTTAGTTAAGGTTAAGGTTAAGTTAGTTAAGGTTATGACTATAATCAAGTTCTGTTAATTAGGGGTGACGCTCGGCATCACTCATGCACTCCCTCGCGTACGTGCACGCGCACTGAATAAATTCCACAAATGTACCTTTAATACCAGTATTCGTCTGACCACACCCCTCGTTAGCTTACCTTCATAAGCAGGTGTGTGGTCACCTGCTCTCCTCCTTCCCAAGCTTTCACCACAAGGTGAGGTCAAGGGCTGCAGCGGCGTCGGATGCCGAGCGTCACCCCTAATTAACAGAACTTGGTTATAGTCATAACCTAACGTTCTGTATCATTAGGGGATCCGCTCGGCATCACTCATGCACATAGGGAGGCCGAGCGGAGCCACCGGCCGACAAATACACCCCGCTGAAGGCCCCCCACGACCATCAGAACAGGGAGGGCCGAGCCCCCCCGACCCCCCCTAATGGAGGGCACCCCCCCTATTAGAGGTTTCCCGGGAGGGCGACGGACCCTACCATGCGAAGAGGCACTCAAGCAACTCAACGCACAGGGTGAGCAGCCGTGGCCTGACCCCACGACTACACACACGCACAACCCGCATGCCACCCGGGAACGAACGGAGGAAACAACCTCGTTACTGCCCCCAGAAACACGGGGTCAAGGGCAAACCCAACCCCGTGGCAAGGCCGTAGTAGCGGAGCGCGAAGGAAGGCCCAGACCTACCAAAGGGACTGGACCCCCTGGAACGGGGGCCCGGAGAAGTCCATGATGCCAGCATCAAGACCCCACCAGGTGGGCACTTAGTGACCCCGCCCCCCACATCGCCAGCGTATTCGAACAAAGGCCCCTCAGCCGAGCGGGCCCTGTCCCCCCAATAGTACACCACCTGGCATGGCACACTGACCCTGCAGAACAGGCAGTCAGCATGGCCGTAAGCACACAAAAAGGTTAACCAACGGAAGCAGGCATCGCACCGGGGAAAAACCAGGCAACAGGCTGTTAACCCGAGCCTGGAGACTGCGGACGAGACAGGCGCCAGAGGGGACAGCTGAACACAGCCGCCCCGGCGGAAGGGGCGCATGCTGGCGTTGTTGCATGACCAAGCCTCCATTTAAAAACCCCCACCCAGAGGGGTCGAGGCAGAGAAGGCTGACACGATTGGCAGACGTCATGAACGTGCAGGGGCACCCTCAACCGGTTAACCCGGGAGTTGACACTGCTCCAACACACCAGAGAACCAACCACCTAGTCGTTACCCTATGCGGTGGTTGGTCCCATAACCCCTCAGGAAAAAACTCCAAAACATACCTGCGGCACTGCCGCAGTACCCGTGTTCCAGTTTCCAACAGGGTTATCCCGGGCCTACGGGTCAACGAAAACATTACTTCGGACCGGGCCCGGTGATACGGGGAGCACAGGGTCCCCCGAGGAGGTCAAAGACCACTCCAACAGGCCCCTCTTCGCCATGCGTAAGAGAAGAGCGCAAGAATGGAAAACCAGCCCCAACACCCCGTACTTGGTATTCCCAGGAGGTCACCCAACCAAGTACTAACCAAGACCAACCTGCGTGGCGGCCGAGATCCGACGAGATCGGGCGTGTACAGGTTGGCACGGCCGTAAGCCATTACGACAGTGTAGAATTCAATTCACCCAACAAGGGTTCCATAGCGCTTAACCCTGCGACACCCAGACCGACCTAGCATTTTTCCCCCTGAAAAAAGCCCAAGTCCTGCATCCCCGGTGGACAACGGGTTTAACTGATCCGGACCAGCGTGACCAGAACCAGTCCCGTGCCCTAACCACGCCGACATGCCAACTCCAGGAGAAAGGGCAGATATGCGTGTTGATCTTAAACATAAAAAGAAGGCGCCACTCAGACGTTCGGTGCGAACCGCGCCCGGTGGCCCACCCCCAGGGCGTGAGACCCTTCTACATATGTCCAGATCCATTCCGTTATCATCCCCTGATATGAATGAGAACCCGTCGACAACCACACAGGTCGTCGGAAGAGGAAAACCCCCATCCCAATTGCTTTATAAAAATGCTGTTTTAACCCCAAGCAACCAAGGCGCGCCAGTCAGTTGCCTAATGTCCAGCAGAACATCCTGAGCTAGCACTATGTGTGCGTCGGGCATATCCACATCAATAATAGTCAAGTCAAGTCAGTTTTATTTGTATAGCACGTTTACAAATGACTAACAGCCAAACCAAAGTGCTTCACAACATGATAAAAAACACATACAATGCAATAAAAATACACTAGAAAAGAGGTAGAGTACAGTACATATAGGAAAGCAAGGGCAAAGTGCAATAAAAGAGACAAGAAAATTTGATAAAAAATGCAGAGTGACAGCTGACGTCATGTATAGATGCTGGGCTAGCTCTGGTCAAAGGCCAGGGAGAAGAGATGTGTTTTGAGCAAGGATTTAAAAACCTCCAGGCTCTGGGCAGATCTTATGCGGAGGGGGAGGCTGTTCCAGAGTCTGGGGGCAGCAGCAGCAAAGGCTCTATCTCCCCTGGTTTTTAGCCTGGTCCTAGGCACCTCCAGCAGCAGCTGGTCAGCAGACCTTAAGGCTCTGGATGGGGTGGGGTGATGTAGGAGCTCAGCTAGGTACGGTGGAGCCAGCCCGTGTAGTGCTTTAAAAACAGTCAGTAAAAGTTTAAAATCAATACGGAAACGGACGGGGAGCCAATGGAGAGAAGCCAGAACTGGTGTAATGTGGTCACGTTTCCTGGTACCGGAAAGCAGGCGGGCAGCCGCATTTTGTACCAGTTGCAGGCGACGAAGCAGCAACTGGTCAATGCCGATATACAACGCATTGCAGTAATCGGGTCGAGATAAAGGCATGGATCACCCTCTCCAGATCCTTCTGGGAGAGGTATGGTTTGGTCTTGGCTAGGAGTCTGAGGTGGAAAAAGCTAGTTTTGACCACCGAACTAACCTGCTTATCAAATAAAAAATTTCTGTCGAAGATTACTCCGAGGTTTCTGACAGAGGAGCGGATATTTAAGCCCAGGGGGCCTAGGGCAATGGCTGTAGGGTCAGGTGAATCATTACTAAATAAAATTATCTCTGTTTTGCGCTCATTTAAGTTGAGAAAGTTTGAACTCATCCATAATTTAATATCAGCCAGGCAATCTAGCAGTGGTTGTAATGTGACCTTGCCTTTTGCTTGTAAGGGTAGATATATCTGCACATTGTCGGCAAAACAATGGAAGGACATGTTGTGCTTTGCAATGATTGAGCCTAAGGGCAACATATATAATAAAAAGAGGATGGGGCCCAGTATCGACCCCTGGGGCACCCCACAGGTAAGTGGGGCCGCTGAAGAGAAGAATTCTCCAAGCTGGACTGAGAAGCTCCGGTCAGTCAGGTAGGACTTGAACCAGCTTAGGGCGACGCCTGTGATGCCAACATGTTTTTCCAGGCGCGACAGTAGGACAGTGTGGTCTATAGTGTCGAAGGCGGCTGTAAGGTCTAAAAGCACGAGAATGGCGGGATTTCCAGAATCTGCAGCTAAAATTTGATCATTTTGGACTCTCAGGAGGGCTGTTTCAGTGCTATGGCGCGGTTTAAAGCCAGACTGAAACTTTTCATGGATTTGATGAACATCTAAAAACAGTTTTAACTGGAGGTAAACTGCTCGCTCCAGGACTTTTGACAGGAAGGGTAATTGGGAAATAGGCCTGAAATTTGATAAAATAGAGGGATCAAGGTTTTTCTTTTTTATCAGGGGTTGAACCACAGCGTGTTTAAAGGCAGTTGGGACACAGCCAGAGCTGAGAGAGGAATTTACCAGCAACAGAATAGTGGGCAAGACTGAATCGAGCACTTCTTTTAGAAGGCGAGAGGGAAGGCTATCTGAGGGGCAGTTTGTGGGCCGTAAGTGTTTAATTATGTCAGAGAGAGAGGAGGGAGAGACGGGCTCGAACTGCTCAAAAACAGCAGGCAGGGAGTGTAGGGGAGAAGGGGGGGGGGGGGGCTGGGAAGGCTGTAATGAGAACTGGTCTGAGAGCAGAGATTTTATCAATAAAAAACTTTAAAAAACGTTCACAGAGAGCAGATGATGGCACAACTGGGGAGACATCACGGCGGTTAATGAGGGAGTTAAGAATTTTAAAAAGAATCTGGGGCTTGTGGCAATTTGTAGAGATCAAATTGGAGATGTATTCGCATTTAGCAGTTTTGACAGCATTTTGATATGCAGATAGGCAGTCAGTCACGTAGGATTTTGAGGGAGACGTGGAGCTTATCCTTATTCCACTTTCTCTCTGCACGCCTACATGTGCGTCTGAGAGCACGCGTGGAGTCATTTAGCCATGGTGTTTGGAGTGTTTTGCTGCGTTTGGACCTGAGAGGTGCAACAGAGTCTAAAATATTTTTGCAGGTCGAGTCAAACATTGAAATTAAATCATCTATATTAAAAACACAGTTTGCGCCCAAGGCGTGAAGTGGGGAACCGTTAAAAGCATCAGAAAAAAGCACAGCAGTCAGGGGGCCCAACGTGCGCGAGTAGCGCGCAGGGGCATGGTCGTTCTTATGTAGGCACGGGGCTATTAAGGTAAACACAACAGGTGAGTGGTCAGAAAGACCTGCAGCACAGATGTCTGTTATAGAGACAGATACACCAAACGATAACACAAGATCTAACGTGTGACCTTTTTCATGTGTTGGGCCAGTGACTGATTGTATCAGATTAAATGAATCAATGAGATTCAGAAAGTCCCGGGATAGGGGTAGCAGCGGACAGCAGACATGAACATTAAAATCACTGCAAATTAAAACGTGGTCATATTTCACCATGATCCCAGCGAGAAAATCGGCAAAGTCTGTGATAAACTCCTTGTTGTATTTGGGTGGACGATAGACAACAGCACAGAACACAGGAGATGACAGGTGCAGTTCAAATGTTTGCAGCTCAAAGCTAGAGTAGCTTGCTACAGGCTGGGACAGGCCACACTGGAAGCAAGATTTGAACACGGAGGCTAAACCTCCACCTCTACCGGAGGACCGGGGGGAATTCAAAAATGTACAGTCAGGAGGGAGCAGTTCGGAGAACGGTGTACAGTCACCAGCGTGGAGCCAGGTCTCTGTTAAAAACATAAAATCCAGTTTATGGAAGGTGAAAAGATCATTTAGAAGAAATGTCTTATTTAAAATCGATCTAGCATTTATAAGAGCCATGTTGAGAGTGATATCTGGCGTCACACTGGACGCAGCACGTCGCAGCGGGCGCAGGTTGGTGTGGACAACACCGTTGCCACGTGCTCTCAACTGCCCAGGCAGAGGCACGGCCGTTGTTTTTGTAGTGACGACAGTGATAATCCGATGTGGATGGCCGGGTCTGTTGGTAGATCTGCTGGTGTGGCCTGAGTTAGGCCTAGTGGTGGAGCTACTGCTATGGCCTGGGTTAGGAGTGTGCAATAAAAATAGTCAGTCATGTGGGAGAGGCTGTATAGTGTGCTGCACATTTCTCGCTAGTGTCTGGCTACTTAGGTGATGGGAAAAATTTGAGGCCAGGACTGCAATTCCCTTCTGGTTGGGATGCAGGTTATCACTTTTATATAGATCAACCCTATTCCAAAATGAATCAAACTGGTTAATATAATCAAAGCCACATGCCAGGCAGAAATTTTGTAGCCACTGGTTGGCGCTGTAGAGGCGGCTGAACATCTCAGAGCCCCGTCGGAGGGTAGGGATTAAACCTGAGAATATGCATGTTTTGCCTAGGCTCTCGATCGTTGCTGCCAGTAGTTCGTAGTCATCGTGAAGCTTGACTGATTGTCTACACTTGATATTGTTTGTACCCACATGGACAATCACGTTATGGGCAGCTGGGTGAAGGTCGATGATGGTGGGGATATATTGTAGTAGATCGAGAACTTTTGCACCTGAGAATGAGTATGAAATGCTATTAGGGACAGCAACGGATCTAACGATTGAATCACCTATGATTATACACTCTGGAGGTGGGAAAAGAAGGCAGCTGGCATGGTGAGTTATGCTCGCTGTTGGAGCAGCAGGTGGACGAGTGGGGCTGGGAGAGGTGGAAGAATTTGACGCTGGGTTTACTCTGGATCGCTTGCCGGAGGGGGAGGCGGCCGGGGAGTTGGAAGTAGTGCTGCCAGGTGAAGATCGCTTTCTACGGGAGGATGGACCAGACCCAGCATGGTCATTTCTCACCGATGATGCCCAGGAAGATGACCCGAACCGGAGCCGAGAGGGGGAGACCGCAGGCATCGGCGGTCCAACTTCGCCATCGTCCATATTCTGGAGTGGTTCAAAGTGATTAAAAAGTTGGGGCATTTCACTGTCCTCTTCGCTCAGTGGATCCGGAAAAAGAGGCATGGCTAGCTTTTTTCTGCTTCTCAACACCGTAGTCCAGGAGGTGGAGGGAATTTTGGAGCAGTCACTGGTTGCCGACTCCGAGGCGGGGGGAGCCTGTCCCTGGTCAACTCCACGCCCGCCAGCCGGAGACTGGAAATAATCTGGGACTGCCGGTGCAGGAGTTCATGGATGTGCTTCTCCAGGGAAAGAAGCTCAGACTTGAGGCCTGATAGTTCATCTGTGGCCACCATGACCAAGCCCGGATAGCCTATCTCCAGGCTAACAACAACAGGTAAGTTAACTCAGTCTCTCAAGTGTACAAACAGTGGTGTTGCGTATACACCTAAAAGAGTAAAAACAGCGATAAAAACAGCGATAAAAACAAGTAAGCTGATCTTATCAACTGGTAGTATAATTCCGTGCTAAAATCCATTAAAATCCAATAAAATCCAATAAAATCCAACAAACATTTGGGTGTCAGCGGGAGCACGTCAATCAGCAATCCAGGACCGTGGTGTAGAGAATAATAGGCTATGTAGACCAATCTTATTGAATCCCAAAGGCGCCCAGGGGAACGACAAGAGGGGCGGGATGCAACCAACTCCATGAATGAATGAATGAAAACTTTATTCAACAGATTGCAGAATGGGTACAATACAGTACGGCTCAATACACACAATTGTTAAGGGGATGCAGACCTGAGAAAGACGTTAGTTTCCATCAGGGTCCCCCATTTCCAATTCATATAGATTCATCCAACTCTTTATAATAATAAAGAAGAAGCATCACCCGTATGAACCCAACTGCACAGCTGGGAGTAAAAAACCGTTTACATGTTTTTACATCCAGTCACTCCTTTAGTCAAAGAGTAAAGACCAAACTTTCCCAGAAACCTTCCCACATGAGTCGCAGTCATGAAAAAGACATGTCAACTGTGAGTCACGTGACCAACTGACTCAAGTTTACACATAAATCGAGCGTAGCAGACCCGTAAGCCCTACGCTCTAACTCGACACCTTAACACTCTTTAACTCACGGAAGGCGTCGCCATAGCAACATTGCTATGACGGGGGAAACCCTGTACACGGCTCCTGTTTGTAATAGGAGTCGGCAGGACAACCCTCCCCCCCCCCCCCCCCCCCCCCCCCTGCCAAGACGTTCTAACGGCTCGGCCCTGACTGGCTTAGCAGAATGAGATAAAATCTCCTAAACCAACCAAGTGGGAAGGAGGGGTTTATTCGACACCCCCTCACAAAAAACCCTTCTTTCCCTACACACAATAACAACTGTAGCATTTTGAAACCTCCGGTAGAATGCTAATGTATAGCGTAAGCTAATACAATGCCTGCTACCCACAAAATGTGAACAGGATTTACAACAAAACAAGTCGTATGTGTGTGAATCCTACACCCGTTGTCTATGTCGTACATAGCAAACGCTGACCGAGAGTAACGGCTAGGCCGTGGAACGTGTGTGTACGAGTATTACTGCAACTAACACAACAGCGTTGTGGAACACATACTTTGTTTAAGCAATGGAATACCACCAGTTTCTACCTGCATGTGGAGCGTCAGGCTAATAGAACCTCCTACGACTGAGTGTATGCTTGCAGACCTTGCTTAATCTCGTAACACAACATGACTCATCTCTCAACGTAATAGTGCAGATTTACATTGCACAAAACACAATCATAAGGGGCCGGGGAGGGTGTAGAGGAGAGGGGACACAGAGGGAAAAAGTCACTTT
This sequence comes from Notolepis coatsorum, assembly GCF_963971535.1. Lineage (NCBI taxonomy): Eukaryota > Metazoa > Chordata > Actinopteri > Aulopiformes > Paralepididae > Notolepis > Notolepis coatsorum. The sequence continues at coordinate 5,271 of NW_028169335.1, read as the reverse complement.
TAGCGGTGTCTGCCACCTCGCGCCGCTCGAGTCTTGCCACCCCGAGGAGCCCCGGAGGGACGATAGTTAACTGTCTGCTGGTCTCGACGTTCCCTACCGTCTCCTCCGGTTGTGGATGGGTCGGCGGTAGCAGAAGCGCTGTCTCTTCTCCTGGCCTTCTTGGAGGGGCCAGCAGCGGCGGCGGAGGCAGTGGTAGGCACGGCGGAGGGAGCTCGACGTCGTGGAAGCCTTCTGACTCCACCGGCAAGGACGGGAGGCGGAAAATGGGGTTGGAGAACGGATCTCTCCTCTGCCATCTCTCTGCACGTTGAGGTCATCAGCCGCAGGGCCTTCCCGAACAGTCCAGCATCGGAGAGGTTGGCCGTCAGAAGAGGGGTTCTCTTCTTCTCCGGCACTCGAGCCTGCTCCAGCCAAAGGTGGCGCTGGATCAGGGTGGCCAGGGCGCGCACTTTCCCCGAGGCTATGGCCAGCACCTGGGTAAGGTGCAGGACAGCTCCTGCCGCCTGGGTGATCTGATCGCATTTTACCTCGGTCAGATCCATGCCGCCCGTCAATATCCCCGATACAAATCTAGCCAGGTGGCCGATGTTAGAAGCCGCAGCCAGCGATTGTGTACCAGCGATAAATGACTGGTCACCCCAATATGCCAATCGCCTAGCCGATCTTCCATGGAGAACCGGCTTGCATAATGGTTCCCACACCACATCTGGACAGAGGAGAGCGGCCATCGGACTATCAAGCCGTGGCACGCCCTCTCTCATACCTTTGACCAACCCCGACACCCGCGTAACTGATACGTAGGCGGGGGCAAGTCCCATGATGTTAGAAACCGCCTGACCCTGACGAACATAGGCCCCCATTGAGGGGAAAAAGATGACTTATGCCAGAGATGACTTATGAGATCGTCAGGGACAGGAGCAGGCAATGGCAGTGGCAGCGGCACGCCGTTTGCAGCGGCGGCTACCGCCATGAGCTCGGGAAACAAAGCCCGCAGTTCCCCCTGCTGACCTTCCTCCACCGAACCCGCATCCCTCACATGCAGCAGGCTTCGACTCATTGAGGAGCCACAGTCTGATGTGGCTGATAGCAGGGCATCCTGCTGATGAGGCCGAGGTGGTTCCTCGACATCTTCGAACAAGGCGTCCCAAGGAGCCATTTCTCCCCCCTCCGGTGTTTCCTGGATAGGAGGGATACTCGCCTCCACAGGACCTTCAAACAAGAATCCGTCCGACTCTTCCATGAAGTCCTCAGTTTCCATCGGACATCCAGAGCCGGACGCATCCTCGCTGGTCTCCAGCAATTCCCCAAACCCAGGCCGTTCGCGCCTGCATGCCACCATCTTGCGACGTGAACGGGCAGACGCGAAAAGTTTGCGTCGCAAATCCTCCAGACCCAAAACAACCGACCGTTCAACAACGGACGATTCCCTGGAACCAGAGGAACCAGAGTCGAGATCAGGCCATCGCCGGAGCAACGGCACCGATGCCTCGGCTCCTCGGAGAGGCAAACTACCCATCGGCTGCCTCCTGGGCTGGGTCGGCAACCACGAAAGTTGCAGCAGCCCCGCACCAAAACGCACGACGGAGGCGGGAATGGAGAACCGCTGGTGAAGAGTAGGTCTACTCTCCGAAGAAGACATTATGACTTAGCTTTTTCCTTTGAACAGATATGAGAGAAGAAAAAACTAAGCACAATGTAAACGCGTCACAACTCTTTTCAACTAACAACACGTCAAGTGGGGTACTACCGAGGCACTTCCTTGTGGTGAAAGCGAGAAGGAGGAGAGCAGGTGACCACACACCTGCTTATGAAGGTAAGCTAACGAGGGGTGTGGTCAGACGAATACTGGTATTAAAGGTACATTTGTGGAATTTATTCAGTGCGCGTGCACGTACGCGAGGGAGTGCATGAGTGATGCCGAGCGGATCCCCTAATGATACAGAACTGGGTTGTAAGTTAACAGGGTGGTAAGTTTAAGTTTAAGTTTATTTGGATCCCCATTAGCCACAGCAGTGCTGGGGCTATTCTTCCTGGGGTCCATAACACGTAAAATACAGTTACAGACTTATACACTCACAACATTCACATGTCATACAGACAATTAAAACAACAATAAAAACCATAATCAAATTCATAATACAATACAACAATATATACGCCTTATGAATTCATAATACAATACAATAATACCCACTCATAATTAATTCATAATGCAATACAGCATAATATACTATTTAGCTTTTACATACATTATCTATGTTCATATCAGCCAATTATACAATCTTTTAATAATATATCCCTATCAGACACATGCCTTTTCATCTATATATACCTATCTCTTTATCAGACACATACATTTTCATTTACGTACACACTATCTATTAGGGAATGTCAATTTCTTTGGTTGAAAATGTTGTTTTACCACGATTTTGAAACGACATTTACTATTCTCCTGCTTAACATGTCTGGGAAGAGAGTTCCATTCCTGCATACCACGGAACATGACAGTTCGCTTCATTGCATTCGACCTCACTTTTGGAAGTGTAAAACCTCGTGCAGAAGCATGTCTGGTGGAATGGTTGTGTCTGTCAAGACTTATAGATAAATTGTTATATAAAATTGAGGGGATCTTTGTAACAAGAATATTCCTAGTGAATACAAGGAGTGAGCAGAGTAATTTATGTTTGACAAGTAACCAAGTTAAACAACTGTGCATCGCTGCAACATTAGTTCTGTACTCACAGCGAAGCGCTATACGTGCTGCTTTGTTTTGTACCATTTGCAATTTTTTCAGTTTATTCGTCGTTACATTCGACCATACTGCAGGACAATAGTCAAGATTTGACAAAACCAGAGCTTGAATTACCTGTTTGATAGAATTTAGTGGTAACAAATGAAATGAGCACATCTTTTAACAACAGAAATCCCTCTTCCCATTTTCACTACTATATTGTTTATATGGTGTGACCATGACAATTTACTGTCTAATGTTACCCCTAGGAGTTTAGTCTCCTGGACTTGATTAATTACCACATCACTTATCAAAAGTTTCAAGACTGGGTTCGTTCTTGGTTTGGTATGGTTTGAACCGAAAACGATGCTACTTGTCTTTGCTATGTTTAGAACTAGTTTGTTATTCTTTATCCATTCCATCACTGATTGCAACTCTGCCTTTGGGACCGTATTTAATTCATTGGCTGTTGAGGCTGATGTGTAAATCGTTGAATCAAGTTAACTGGATGGTAAGTTAACACTGTGGTACGTTAACAGGGTGGTAAGTTAACTGGGTGGTAAGTTAACACTGTGGTACGTTAACAGGGTGGTAAGTTAACAGGGTGGTAAGTTAACAGGGTGGTAAGTTAACAGGGTGGTAAGTTAACAAGGTGGTAAGTTAACAGGGTGGTAAGTTAACAGGGTGGTAAGTTAACAGGGTGGTAAGTTAACAGGGTGGTAAGTTAACAAGGTGGTAAGTTAACAGGGTGGTAAGTTAACAGGGTGGTAAGTTAACAGGGTGGTAACAGGGTGGTAACAAGGTGCAGTGGACTGACTTGACCCACGCTGCCCCCCTCTCCTCCGTGAGGATCGTCCTGCGTGGCATTAGGCTCACATTGTCTCTATGCCCCACGCCGCCTCTCGCTCGGCCCTGAAGGTAACTCTCGTTGTGATCACAGTGCTCTGCCAGTGGCTCCACAGACAATGTGTTTGATCTTCTGATGAGGCCTCGTAGGTTGAGCCCCCCCCCCCCCCCCTTACCCCAGCCCCTCCCTCAGAGAACCTGAGCACAGCACTAAATAATGATCATTATAGCCATCGTAAAGCGCTGCATGTGGAATTCTCTCTCATTCTTCTCCATTATCCCCCCCCCTCTCTCTCTCTCTCTCTGCTTCTTTACTGTCTGCTGTCATCACTGCCTGGAGTTCTCGTCTAAAGTGTTCCCTGTTGTCTGTGTATCTGTTTCTAACGGATCGTGTTCTGTTCTCCTGTCTTTATTTCTGTCTTTCTATTATGTACTGTCAGTCTGTCTGGTGGTGGTGCCCTATTCTCTCTCTCAATTCAGTTCAATTTCAATTCAATTCTAAGGGGCTTTATTGACACGGGAAACATACATTTACATTGCCAAAGCCAAACAAACAAAGCAAGACAATCAAACAGAGAAATCAGAAGAAGTCAGTACAGTAAAGAAGGCATTCTTTTGTGTGATTGACAGTCTTTATGGTGGTTGTATTCCGTTGGATGTCCTTTTCTTGTCACAGCAGCTGACAAATCTCGCTGCTGTGTTTGCACATTGTTGTATTTCACCCAGTAGGTATGGGAGTTTTGCGTTATTTGCCATGTTTTCAAAGTCTCTTTCGGTGTTTGCAATTTGTGGGAAGTAGGCCTACTGTATATGTCTCTGATGTCTTGGTGTCTCGTCTTGTGTGCAGTGGGTGCACAGTCTGTCTTCTTTTGGGAGCCAGTTCTGATGATGGCGGCCTTTCTCTATGGCTAGGCTGTGCTCGCTGAGTCTGTACCTAGTCAAGGATCTTCTTAGTTTTGGGTCAGTCACAGTGCTCAGGTATTCTGCCACTGTGTACTCTCTGTTTAGGGCCAAATAGCATTCCAATTTGCTCTGGTTTTGGGTTGATTCTTTCCAATGTGTCAGATCGTTTTCTTTTTGTTTTCTTATAATTTGGTTTAGTCCAGTGTGGTTTCTGTCTGGTGGTTCTGCTTGTGTTTGTGAGCAGAGTCCCAGAACCAACTGGCTGAGTGGGCATCTATCGAGGGTCTCTCTGTAGGTGAGGGCTATGTTGTGGAGTGTGTCTGGGTCACTTTCTTTTAGGTGATTATAGAATTGAAATGCTCTCTTTTGGATTTTGATTGTTGGGTGCTGGAGAATTGATTTGCAAAATCCAAGAGTCTCAATTTGGTGTTTGTCCCATTTTGTGAAAGTGGGCCCCAGACCTCACAACCATACAGGGAAATGGGTTCTATGATGGAGTCTAATATTTTGAGCCAGATTTGAATTGGGATGTCTAGCTTGATGTTCCTTTTTGCTTTATCTCAGGTCGTTCACAGCTTGGTTGAAGTTCCCTGTGTGGCGCTGATGTTTAGGCCGAGATAGGTGTCGTTTTTTGTGTGTTCTAGGCCGGGCAATTGTGTCTAGGAGGAATTTGTGTTTGTGTTGTTGTAGGCTGGGTCCTTTTCGGAACATCATAACTTTTGTTTGGGTTAGATTTACTGCCAGTGCCCACTAGGTCTGGGAGAATTTGTGTAGAAGATCAAGGTGCTGCT